>NC_092878.1:31778921-31924414 GCF_028372415.1 Notamacropus eugenii | reverse complement strand
TGTAACTCTAATGGTATCTCACCTGCATTGCTGCATTCAGGTTTCAGGGCTTTAATATCGGAGGAAAAAAAGGCAGTAAAGACAGCGGGAGCGCCAAATGACGGTTCAAACAAGATGCCACGTCTATTGTTTTCGTGACACTTGCTCGGAGATGTTATAACAGGTTCATTAATACATTAACCTTCGTAATATTCTGATCTTATCGACTGGGAAACTAAAGCACATGAAAATCAACGAATTCACGTAGGATTCTCCAAGTAAATTAATACTGGAATTATCAAAAATAAGTAAGCTCTTTAACAGCCTCACGGTTTAGCCACATAGACATACTCACCTAAATCTCGGTGTTTAGGAATTCTTAAAGTTGACTTAAAGAAACTATGAAAGCTAATGAAGATATCAATATATATGAGAAAAGATTTTCTGCTCATTAAGTATTAGATTCTCGTCCTAAAGAATATTCTTCCTCGTGTTCTTCTATCCTTAAACATAAGTTCATGACTTCCTAACATTCTTCTACTGCGAACATCTGTGCGGTGTCTAGTCTCTCATGCCTGCCTATTGCTGTCAACACCACCATCTTCTCAAGTCATCCTCAATTTCTCACACTCATACTTAACACACAAGGTCATGATCTTAGATAACTCCCGTCATCTGCCCCCTTTGCTTCTACACGTGTACTGCTGAACAAATGTGTAGAAAATCACACGTGCAATCATTTTGGTTGAGTACACTAAAAATTTATGTTACACAACCTCAGCTGGGCCCTGACTGCTGTTATGCAAATTATTCTTTAACTTTCTTATCAATACACTATCTCACTCTTCGCAGCTCTTCCAAATCTTTTCAACCTTCCTCAGATCTCCCATGGCTTCCCCTTTCCCCGCACCCCTAATTGAGAAATTTGCCTCATATTTTCCAGAAAAAACTGGAGTTCACACCAATCCCTCATCCTCATCTCCTATCACTCAGATGTTTTCTACCACTATCTCCCCCTTCGCTGCTATCTCACGTGAAGAAGTGGCTTTACTCCTTACCATGACTAACACCATCTACTCACTCAAGCGATCCTATTCTGTATCATCTCTTTTAACAGGTTGCATCCTTTCTCAGTCTACTGGCTCCTTTCCTACTGTCTAAAAACATGCCAGGTCTCCCCTCATCCTGAAAAAAATCCTCACTTGATCTTTTCATCCTTGATAAATATCATCCTATAATTTCTGCCCTTTAAGGCTAAACTCCTTGAAAAGATCATAGCCAATAGGTGCCTCTACTTCATGTCCTCTCATTCTTAATGGCTTACAATATAGTTTCCAACCTCATCATTACAGTAAAACTGCTCCATTGAAAGTTACAATCAATCTCTTCATTGCCAAATCCAATGGCTTTTTCTCAATTCTCCTTCTCCTAGATCTTTCTGCAGCCTTTGACACTGTTGAACACTCTCTCCTTCTTGATACTTTCTTCTCCCTAGGTTTTTGGGATACCACTCTTTCCTGCTTCTCTTACCTATCTGACCAACTCTTTCTCAAGCTCCTTTGCTGGATCCTCTTCTAGATCAAACTCAGACTGTAGGTGTCCCATAGGGTTCTTGGGCCTTCTTCCATTCTCCCTCTATACTACTTCACCAGTTGATCTCATTAACTCTCATGGACTTAATTATCATCTCTATACAGATTATTTCCAAATCTACCTACCCTGTCATAACCTCTTTGCTGATCTCTAATCTCGCAGCTCCAACTGCCTTACAGACATCTCAAATTGGCTATTCAGTAGACATCTTAAACTAAACACATCTAAAACCAAACTCATCATCTTTCCCTCCAACTCCTCCCCACTCCAAATTTCCTATTACTGTCAAGGGCAGCATCTAGTAATCATCCTGGAATCCTCACTATTTTTCTCCCCTGTCCTCTCCCACGACCAAACTGTGGCCACAGCCTGTCGATTTCACCTTTGCAACATCTCTCAAATACGCCCCCTTCTCTTCTCCTGCCACGGCCAACACCCTGGTGCAGGCCCCCATCGTCTAATGCCTGGATTATTGTGGGTCAGCTTGTCTCAAGTCTCTCCTCACTTCAATCCATTCTCTAACTGGCCACTAAAATGATTTTTTCCAAAGCACAGGTCTGACCATATCACTCCCCTTTCCCTCCCACCCTCATGCCTCTTCCCCCACCTCAAGGAGGTTCCCTATTACCCCCAGGATCAAATACAAAATCCTCTGTTGGATATTCAAAGCTCTTCATAACTCACCATTTTTCTAGTCTCATACCTCACTCTGTTCACATATTCTTCAATCCTAGTTCCACAAACAAGACATTCCCTATCTCTCAGATCTAGGTATTTTGCTCTCCCTTCTCATGTCTACCCAAGGTTTCCTTCACTTCCTTCAAGTCTCAAATAAAATCTCATCTTCCAAAGAATCTCTCATTCTAATGCCTTCCCTCTCTGATGCCCTTTTTATCCTGCATACAGCTTGCTTGTAAGGGGGCAGCCGGGTGGTGCAGTGGATAGAGCACCAGTGCAGGAGTCAGGAGGACCTGAGTTCAAATCTCACCTCAGACACTGGACACTCACTAGCTGTGTGACCTTGGCCAAGTCACTTAACCCCAATTGCCTCATACTGGGTCATCTCCAGTCATTCTGATGAATATCTGGTCACTGGATTCAGACAGCTCTGGAGAAGTGAGGCTGGTGACCTGCACAGCCCTCCCTCACTCAAAACAAAGTCAAGTGCAAGTCATGTCATTATTTCTCTGATGGCATGGTCTTCTTCACAACGAAGGACAAACACACAGCTTCCTTGTACGTATCTGTCTGCTTGCTGTTTACATTACATTGTAAGGGCCTCGAGGGCACAGACTTTCTTTTGCCTTTTTGTATATTCCCAGCGATTAGCACAGTGCTTGGTACGTAAAAAGGCACTTGGTACTTACTGACTGACACGTATTCAAGTCATTACCTCACACTCTTGCAAAAGCCACTGTCAGTAACCCTAGCACAAGTTTCTCCCCTTCCAGTCTATCCTCCACTCAGCTGATCTTTCTAAAGGACAAAACTGACTACATCAGTTTCCCACTTAATATTTTCTAGTGGCTCCCTATTACTGCCTACAAGATGCCACAAAAATCTGGTGTCTAGTTTTTAAAGCCCTCCACAGCCTAACCAGCGCCTTCCTAGACTTACAGGATACATGTATCCTTCTTCACATATTCAAGCACACTGTGACACTGGTCTCCTTGTTTTTCCTCAGACATGACACAATCTTGACGCTATGCCTTCTCAACAGCGTTCCTGCTTGCCTAGAATGTTCTCCTGTCTCACTTCTGTGTACTGGTTTACGTGGCCTCCTTTAAGTCTCTGCTCAGGCCCTATCTTCTTCAAAAGGACTTTCCTGGTCTCCTTCTCCTTCCCTCTGTCACCCACTCTAGTGCATTCCCTCCCATCTACACCGTGTGCGTAGATACACACATACGTACTTGTGCATATACATTCATACACGTTATACACACATAGTTGTTTTAATATTGTCTTTTCCAGTACAATGTGAACTCTTAGTAGGCATGAATTGTATTTTTTGTCGTCCTTTATAATCCCAAAGATCAGCACAGTGCCCAGTACATATTCAGTGCTTAATAAATGCTTATTAATGATGATGATTCAAACTGCAATTTCTTTTTGATAAGTACTACTATGTTAATTTCATTTTTCAGGCTCAAAAACTGAGCTCTCCAGTGGTAAAATTAGACAAAGCGAAATTCCATGCTTGTGAATTTTTAGTAAAAACTAGACATACACTCTGAATGCTATAAAAATGGACAGTTTTTTTCAAAGCAAGTAATCCTGCCACCACTTAAAGAGACAGAGACAGATGCAGGGTGACAGAATGTTTCTGAAGGATAAGAAACAAATCCCAGCAAAACCAAATGTACTGTTCTGAGGAATAAGACTCTCGGAAGTATTCCTACTTGAAATCAAAGGATGCAGAACATACACGTCTCTGAAGATACTATAAAACAAACAAAAAAAATCTAGAGGAGCTAAAAGCAATGAAAACATATTCATTTCAATGCTCACATAGCAGCTCTAGTTTCAGTAACCAAACAATCAAAAATATAGCATCCAAATGAATTCTCTACTTTCTGGGGAGGATGGCCTAGAATGAGACGTTGAATGTTCACATGATTCTTCAAGTTTTTTATACCTGAGTTGCTGGGTACTTCTTTTTCAAAGAAAGGCACTATATAAGAGAGAGGATACAATAACTAATTGAATTAAATCTATATTTAAGTCCTCATTTGGGCTAGTTCCCATGAAGGATACAAATACAAACAAATTATTTTCTGTGAACGCAGAGTGCTTAAAATCAAGTAGGGGAAATAAGGGATGTACACAATCATAATGAAAACAAAATGTGATAAGGAGAACTTCAGGCAAAATGTTAGAGGAGCAAAGTAGAAGGAAAAATTTTTATAGCTGGGGATCAAGAAGACTTCGTAGAAAAGATGGCATGTGAACTAGACTCCCAAGAAAGGATAAAACTGTGATGGGTGGGAATGCGAGAAAGGGAGAAATTTCAATTAGGCCAGCTTGATTGCAATACAGGGTTCAATAAGACAATAGTGATAGGTTGGGAATAAAAAGTCAAGGACCTCTAATGCTTTAATACGAAGTCTATGACTTGTTCTATGAATAATTAATTCTTGTAAAAGGTTTCTGAACAGAGGAATGACAATTAGAACCATGCCTTGGATCTGCTATCACCGGGCTAAAGGAGGTAAGTAGGGAAGGGCTAAGGAGGCCGTTATAACAGCGCAGGGCCATGGTACAAAGAACCTTCGATGGAATGGAAAGCAAGATGATGCAGACACAGAACTGAGAGGAACTGACAAAATGATAGGTTGTGGATGAGCAGAAGGAATCACAGAACCTGAGCTGGAAGACACTTCTCAGCAATCATTTAGGAGACCAACCCAAGTCTGAAAATAATTCTCTTTATAACATACTTGGCAAATGATCATTCAGTTTTTGCTTAATGATCTCTAATAAGAGGAAACATACTACTGTGTTCGAAGACAGTCCATATTATTAAATAATTTTTATTTTCTAGTTTAAATCTCATTTTTTGGGGGGGGGGGAGCAACATCTACACATTGTCCCTAGGTAGTTCTACTTTCTGGGCTAAATAGAACAAGTCCCATACAGCTTAACAGTGCAAATGCTTCAAATATTCGAAGACACTTATCATGTCCTCCGTGAGTCTCCTCTTTTCCAAGGTAAACATCCTCAGTCCCCTCAACTGATATGGTGCCCATAAGTTTATTAATAGGGGTAGGGACTGTTTCTATGGTTTCACTAGTTCAGGCAACTGCCAGGAAAGGAAAATGCTTTGAACTACATAAATCTGCATCTTCTCCGTGATTTACAGTCTTCACAAAATGGTCTAGAGCATTAAAAGAGTGATTTGCCCAGGGTCCACAGAGGTGGTCTTAAACCCTGTTATTCCTGGTTTCAAGGCTAGTTCACTATCCAGTATGCTAAAAATATTTCTCAGTTTACCAACATCCTTCCAAAAACATGACACTCATATTTGAACACATTATTTCTAAATGTAGGCTGATGACCAGAAGAGAGGACAACAGGACTCTAACTCCTTACTTTTAGAAATGGCATCTCTTTTAATGAAGTCTAAGACTCCATTAATTTTCATGGCTTTTATGTCACACTGCTGAATCATACTGTAGTTTTTTGAATCCTCTTACGAAGTGGGAAAAATGAGGGATGACACATAGAGAGCCAGACTGCTCCATTGGAATCCTCAAGATGTAGGGACCAAGGGAAGAATGCCTCCAGAATGTGGGATAGAACTCCTATGGTGAACTTCTAGGAGGACTTGGATAAAAATAGGCAAACTTGAATAGGTTGAGATATGAAGTGAAGGAACTCCCAAACTGATGACATCACAGGTCTATTTAAATATCTAAGAATACTGATTAAGAGTAAGACTCCTAGATATTTTTTTGATGAACTGGTATCTAGCCATGTCTCCTCCATCTTGGACCTAAGAAGCTGAGAGTAAGACGTGGTATTTGGTCCTATTACACTTCCTCTTATAATTTTAGCTCTTGACCCTTCTTCAGTGTATCCCTTCTGATGCAAAGTATATTGAACAGAACCAGGAGAACATTGTCCACAGTAACAGCAACGTTGTACGATGATCAGCTGGTATGACGTAGCTATTCTCAGCAGGACAATGACAATTCCTAATGATTTATGATGAAAAATGCTATCCATCTCCAGAGAAAAAACTGATGGAGTCTGAATGCAGACCGAAGCATGCTTATTTCCAGCATGAATTTTCTTGTTTTCTAGTATGATACACTAATATGGAAACATGCTTTGCATGACTGTTCACGCATAACCATTATCAAATCGCTTGCCTCCTCAATGAAGGGGGTGGAGAGGGAGAGAGGCAGAGAACTTGAAACTCAAAACTTTAAAAAACGAATGCTAAACATTGTTTTTCCGTGTAATTGAGAAAATATAGTATGTACTATTGTGCTATATAAGAAATGATAAAGTGAATGGTTTCAGGGAAACCTGAGAAGACTTGTATAAAATGATGTAAAGAAAACAAGACCCGAACAACTTATACAATGAAAACATTACCATACGGACAAACAACTCTGACAGACTTACGGATTCAGATCAACGCAATGACCAGCCACGACTCCAGAGAACTAATAATGAAACACAAGCAGCGAAGGGTGAACAGGCGAAAGGCTCCAAGTGCGCGAGGAAACACACCCGTGTTCTCCCCTTCTGCGGGCCGTGCCTAATTCATCTGCTTTGTTTATCTCGTTCTGCAGCTCATTTTTAAGGGGGATGTTAATTTCATTCTCAAGAGGAATGGGGGAAGAAGGAGAGGGGAAACAGGCAGGACGTGGATTTTTGCTGAATCAAAAAAATAAATTTAATTTTAAAAAGACAGAAAAGCAACTTCAAAGAAATAAAAGAGTCTATTTATAGGGGTTAGCAGGCAAGGTAGGTAAAAGGATGGATAATGGCCATCTATGACAGCTAGCAAGATAAGACTTCACAGGTCAGACAGAATAACGACAGGCAAAGGATTTGGATTTTACCTGAGAGTAGATTAAGCTTTATTATCCTGAGTCTCTTTAACCTTGGTGGGGCTCTAATGTGTGGCAGGAGACAGCTGGGTGGTCTTCTAAAGGGTAGTTATGGGCTTTGTCCCTTATGGCTTTCAGCTGGTAGCCATTATATAAGATTGAAGCAGCTAGGTGGTGCAGTGGATAGAGCACCAGTGTAGGAGTCAGGAGGACCTGAGTTCAAATCTCACCTCAGTAACTGGACACTCACTAGCTGTGTGACCTTGGGCAAGTCACTTAACCCCAATTGCCTCATCCTGGGTCATCTCCAGTCATCCTGATGAATAGCTGGTCACTGGACTCAGATGGCTCCAGAGGAAAAGTGAGGCTGGTGACCTGCACAGCCCTCCCTCACTCAAAACAAAGTCATTATTTCTCTGATAGCACGGTCTTCTTTGGAAACGAAGGATGAACACACACTGGCTATCTGATCAGGACAGAAGTTCTCAGATACAGTTATAGGTCACAGTTTTTCAAACTATGGAGTTAACCTTCTTGGGAAAGCACAAGACCCTCCGGAGGGTAGGGGCATGAAGCAAATGCCAAAAGTTATTGAATTTGTCCAAGTACAACTCCTTTACAAATACACGCATCCCAAGAGATCATAAAAATGGGAAAGGGTCCCACATGTACAAAAATATTTATAGCAGCACTCTTTGTAGTTGCCAAAAACTGGAAGTCAAGGGGATGTCCATCAATTGGGGAATGGCTGAATAAATTATGGTATATGAATGTAATGGAGTACTATTGTGCCATAAGAAATGATGAACAAGAAGACTTCAGAGAGGCCTGGAAGGACTTATATGACCTGATGCTGAGTGAAAGGAGCAGAACCAGGAGAACTTTGTGCACAGCAACGACCACAGTGTGCGAGAGTTTTTTCTGGTAGACTTGGAATTTCGTAATAACGCAAGAACTTCTTAAAAAAAAAAAAATTCCAGTGGTGGTTCTCAAGGCAAAATGCCTTCCACACTCAGAGAAAGAAATATGGAAGTCATTCGCAGAATGTAGCAGATCATGTTTGTGTATGTGTATGTTTTTGTGTATCATGTTTTGATTTGTGATATGATTTCTTTCATTTATTTTAGTCTGACTACATAGCATGACTATGGTGAAAATATACTCAATAGGAAAGTATATGTAGAACCTATACAGAATTGTATGCAGTCGTGGGGAGGGAGGGGGGTAGTGGGGGTAGGTGTGGGGGGATAAAATCTCAATTGTATGGCAGTGATTGTTAAACATTAAAAAATAAAAAAATAAAAAACAAATACACACACCCTTTTCAATGAAAATAAAGTTCAAGTGAAAATCAATAAAAACAATTCACTAACATTCAGACCCACTCCAACCGACAGTAAATGCACTGAAGTGATTACATAAAATGATACTGGCAAACCAGACCAAATTGGGGTTAGTGTCTGTCAGATCTTGACAGAGGCTTGGCAGATCTCCCACGTGCACTGCCAACAGATAAAGGATGACGATACATAAGAGCTGTGTCACTGTGCTGGTTGCTGTACACGAACTTTGAAGGTATAATGTTAAGTTAAATCAACTACATGTAAAAATGAAAAGTTTCATAATATTAAAAAAAAGTTTATGGAGACTGAGCCGTGTCAAAATGAATCTGGCTCTCTGACAGCAAGGTTAACAATACCAATGTGCTACACCTACACACATGTTTGGAACACTGCCTCAGCAAATCATTAATCAACAACCACTTGTTAAGCATCACTACAAGCTATTCATTATATGAGACAGTTGGGACACCCGTACAAAGGATGAAAACAACTCTTCCTGCAAAGAGTTTGCCTTCTAAAGAGGAGACAGTGGAGAGTATCTCAAAAGGCTTAGTGCAGATTCAAGCTACAAAAGCTCAAAACTGCACTAAGACTTTTGGGATACCTGGTACATATAAGTATCCAAAGCATAAATATAAAATGAATAAAAGCAAATATATAAAAATTAATTAAATGTAAGATTTGGGAAAGAGAGAATTAGTAGTTGGGGAGATCAGGAAAAGCTTCATACAGAAAGGAGTGCATGAGCTGCATCTCATAGAAAAAGGACTCCCTGAGGCAAAGGTGAGAGGAGAATGCATTCCAGGTATGAAAAATATCTAATGTAAAAAAGGAACAGAGATGGGGGATGAAATATCATTTGGACTGTAGAGTACAGGAAGGAAGAGTGAAGTCCACTGAAGCTGGAAAGACAGATTGGGACCAGGCTGTAAAGGGCTTTAAAAATTAAATAGGGTTCCCCAATTAATAAATGGTCAAAGGACATGAACAGGCAGTCTTCAGAGGAAGAAATTAAAGCTATCTATAGTCATATGAAAAAATGCTCTAAATCACTATTGATCAGAGAAATGCAAATCAAAACAGTTCTGAGATACCACATCACATCTATCAGATTGGCTAACTTGACAGAACAGGAAGATGATAAATGGTGGAGCAGATGTGGGAGAGCTGGAACACTAATTCATTGTTGGTGGAGCTGTGAGCTGATCCAACCATTCTGGAGAGCAGTTTGGAACTATGCCCAAAGGGCTACAAAAATGTGCATACCCTTTGACCTAACAATATCACTTCTAGGACTGTATCCCAAAGAGATCATAAAAATGGGAAAGATTCCCACATGTACAAAAATATTTATAGCAGCTCTCTCTGAGGTGGCCAAAAACTGGAAATCAAGGGGATGTCCATCAATTGGGGAATGGCTGAACAAATTGTGGTGTATGAATGTAACGGAATACTATTGTGCTATGAGAAATGATGAACCGAAAGACTACAGAGAGGCCTGGAAAGATTTATATGAACTGACACTGAGTGAAAGCAGCAGAACCGGGAGAACTTTGTATATAGTAAAAACCACAGCGTGTGAGGAATTTTTCTGATAGACTTAGCCCTTCACAGCAATGTAAGACCTAAAACATTCCCAAAGGACTCGAGGCAAAATGCCATCCACATCCAAAAAAGAATTATAGAATTGGAATGCAGAACGAAGCAGAATATTTTCTCTTGTGTTATGTTTTGTTTTGCTTTGTTTTCTCATTCATTTTAATTCCCCTATGCAACATGACTAATGTAAAAATCTGCTTAACAACAACGTATATATAGAAACCATATAAGATTGCATGGCATCTTGGGAAGGAAGGGGAAAGGGAGGGGGAGAAAAATCTAAGACTCATGGAAGTGATTGTAGAAAACTAAAAATAAATAAATTTTAAAAACAAATTATAAGAAACTAAACAGGGGTTTATATTTGCTCTTAGAAGCAAGACACCTGAAAAAGTAGGGGAATTACAATCAGATCTGAGCTTAAGAAAAATTACTTTCGCATCAGTGTGCACAGGACGCACTGGAATGGAGAAAAGAAAGACTTGGGCCACAGAAGCCAGGATGTTATTGACAAGATGTGACAAATGGTTGGTTATGTGAGGCGAATAAAGGTAAGAAAGTTCAGAATAATGTTGAGGTTACAAACCTAGAAGACAGAAAAGATGATAGTATCTTCAAAAAAAAAGAGGGAAGTTTGGAAAAAGGGGATGGGTTTGGGAGTTCAGTTTTGGACATGCTGAATTTGAGGTGTCAATGAGATATCCAGTCGGAAATGTCCAATATACAACTGGTAACGTGGGACTGAAACTCAGGGGAAAGACTGGGTCTGGATATGTAGTTCTGGCAGTCATCTATATATGGATGATAGTTAAACCCATGGGAATTAATGAAGTTACCAAAAGAAAAAGTACAGGAGGAAAAGGAAAAAGGAGCTAGGACAGAAGTTTGGGGAACCCCCATAGGTAAGACAGGAAAGGAAACTGAGGAGTGGTCAGACAGGTGGGAGGAGAACCAGCAGAGTGTGGTATCATGAAAACCCATACAGAACACAGTATCCAGCAGGAAAGGGTGATCAATAACGTCAAGTGCAGCAGAGGTCAAGGATAAGGACAGAGACGACCTTCAGATCTGGCAACTAAGAGATTTCTGGTAACTTTAGAGACAGCAGTTTTATGTGAGTGATGAGGTCAAAAGTCAGATTTCAAGGAGTTAAAGTGAGAGGACAGCAAATCGAGGCACCAAGTACAGACAGCTTTTTCAAAGAATTTCACTGAGAAAGGGAAAAGAAATATAGGATGAAAGCTTGAGGGATGGGAGAGAATAGGGAAAGTTTTTTTAAGGATGTGGGTATAGATTTAAGCATGTTGAAAAGCAGGAGGTAAGGAAAAATAGGGAGAGGTTGAATATTCAATAGAGAGAGGAAGACTGAGAATGCCTCCTTCTGGAGAAGACAGAACAAAAGATGGGAACAGATGTAAATATAAAGGCCACAGGAAAAAGAAAGGGCCCTTTCTTTTTCAAAGATCATTTTTGAAATAAACATGATTCAGTCTGGCTTAAATATGCCACAGTCAAATGAAAAACTAAATTGGAAACCACAAAGAGAGAACATAGCAGTTTCTGGCAGCAATCAATTTATGACTTAATATGGGAGCAAAGATATTATGAAAATAATGCTTACCTGATAAGATCTGATGGGGTATCACGGCCTTTGGCTTCATCATCCTGCCGGACTTCACAGACACGGCTAAACACAGACACTGTCTTCTGAGAACTAAGGATAACAGAGTAAAGCGATAAGTCTACATTTGTTTGGCGAGAATAAACAACTTTCAATCAGACAACAAGCTTTTACTAAGTGATGACTGTATCAAGCACTGTGCTACATAACAGAAATATCTCTCAGGCACCGCAGGTAAATAACCTTCCTTCACATTTCTTCTCCCATAATTCTTCCCTTGACCCAAGATGCAGCTTTCTTATATGCCTAATGCAGCCTAAGAAAATCTGCATGAGGAAAGTCATCAGGAACAATAACATAATCCCACAATCCCTAGCCCCATGCTATCATCCAACAGCATTTCTGTCCCACTGCAGTGCTCAGCTCTTACTGGCACTATATAATCTTACAAATGGACGAAAATAGCAACACTTCTTCTTGTGTAGGCAGAAGACAGAATGATCCTTCTTCTAAACATAACCTTATGAGAGCTACTGTGTACAGAAACACAGAAACAAAAAAAGAAGCTCAAGTACTCCTGTGTTCAATCTATTTGTAAAGAAACCATATCCCACAATCTAGTTTTTCCTACAGATCAAGATTTTCATCTGTTTGGGTATGCTTTTAAAACAAGATAAACATATACTAATACCATCACCAATAACGCATATTAACAACCACTTCCTTTCATTCCAATCTCTTCCTTTGTTACACTCCCACCCTTGCTCTCTGTCCCACACTCTAAGGTTTTCTCTAACTTTAGAAATAAATTAAATTGTACATGCAGACCAACAATAAGCGACATCTGGAATACAATACCACAACTACAGAGTAAAACAAATGTTTTTTTCTCCACTGTAAGACTATAGATTTATAAAGGGTATTTAGCAGAAAATTCTAAAGTAACATATAAACCACACCCAGAAACATTAAGTTCATTTTACAGGAAGAGATATTAAGTCCAGAGTGATGAAATTCTTTTTTCCAGAATATGTAGTAAACAAGAGGTAGGAACAGGATTGTATCAAAGAACTTGCTCTGTCATGCTTTAAGCAGTGCTACTGGAATTTAATGTTCAGTAGTATTATAGTCAGTAGCAGATGAGACTTTTATACCCTCCGATAGCCACCAGATGGCAAAGCTCTACTACACAGGCTGGAATCTAAAGATACTGTCACCCTCAAGGCATCATAGCAAGAAAGAGCCAAGACCACACGACGCTCCACCACCACCACCACCACCACCACCACCACCACAACCACAACCCAGCACAACACAGCTATCAGTCTGGGACACTAACTCCAACGATCTTCTCTAAGAGCCAACAATAACAAGATCAAGAACGATACACCACCAAACTGCAGTTAGTTTGGGACACTCACTAGAAATGATCTCATATAATGTGTGTTCGTCCTTCGTTGCCAAAGAAGACCACGCCATCAGAGAGATAATGACATGACTTGTACTGGACTTTGTTTTGAGCGAGGGAGGCCTGTGCAGGTCACCAGCCTCACTTCTCCTCCAGAGCCATCTGAATCCAGTGACCAGATATTCATCAGGATGACTGGAGATGACCCAGGATGAGGCAACTGGTCAAGGTCACACAGCTAGTGAGTGTCCAGTGTCTGAGGTGAGATTTGAACTCAGGTCCTCCTGACTCCTGCACTGGTGCTCTATCCACTGCACCACCTAGCTGCTTCAATCTTATATAATGGCTACCAGCTGAAAGCCATAAGGGACAAAGCCCATAAGACCCTCTAGAAGACCACCCAGCTGTCTCCTGCCACACATTAGAGCCCCGCCAAGGCTAAAGAGGCTCAGGATGAGGATTCTAATATGATTACTGGAGCAAATTTTTAAAAATTGTTTTTGTCAACATTTTAGTCAAGAATTAGCAGACAAAACACTGGTCTTATAAGAGTATTAATGAAAAAAACTGTGACATTCAATCTTTCCTCCTACAAATCCTTTCTTCTAGGTTTCATTTTAATTTTTTTCTACTATCGATAAATCATCTTTTCCTTCATTACCAGTGGCTCTGTATGAGACTGCTCTGCATAGCAACAAGCTCTGGTTACCTGGCAACAGACTCAGCAACAGCAGTGGATCCATTTTTCTTTTCACCACTTATAGGCTCTGAACAAAAACACAGGCAAGGAGGGAAGGGAGAAAAATAGAGAAATAATCCAGTTAGTATCATACCTAAAAACCTCCTTATTCTTCTACTCTTTCTTCCCCCACTCAGCAGTAGGAAGAAATAGGAATAAAGAATAGGAACAGAAGGAAAAAATCATTAACTATGATTTAACAATACAAGCATTCCCCATTCCTAACAATCCATATCCTCACTGTTGTGAACTAAGTGGACATAACCAAAAATATTATATGAAATTACTTAGCTGCAGGTTCTAAAACTGTCACCTACATATCTCTAAATCAGGGGTCCCTTAACCTGGGGTTTGTTCATTTTTTTAATATCTACCTTTTTAAAGTTAAATATTTTTAAATTTTAATTTGGCTTCAAATATAAATCATTGTATTTCAATATAATTGGTTTCCTTTGTAATTTACATATTTTATTCTGTGCATTTTAAAATATTATTTTCAGGTGTTCATAAGCTTTACTAGACTGTGCAAAGGATCCATGACACAAACAGGTTAAGAACCTCAGATCTAAATAAAGATAAATTGAGTAATTAAAATAATATTTCACCTTTGTATAATGTTTTAAAGTCTGAAAAGCACTTCACAAATATTAACTTCTCAAATATTATCATCAAAACTAAGCAGCAGAGATGAGGAAGGTGAGGCTCAGAAAGATTGCCTGACATGGCTAAGTTCACTCAACTAGTGTCTGGGGTAGGATTCAGATACAGGTCTTCCTGAATTCCTCACTCCAAGTTCAATGACCTAGCTATTCCGCATTCTGCCTCTCCCTGAGATGGTAGTCATGATACCATAAAAATCATCCACATAGAAACTGGAGTCCCTAAGAACAATAAAACAACTTAGTCATATGAAAAAATGCTCTAAATCATTATTGATTAGAGACACGCAAATTAAAATGACCTTGAAATAGCATTTCATACCTATCACATTGGCTAAAATGAATGAAAGGGAAAGCAGCAAATGTTGGAGAGGAGATAGAAAAATTGGGACACTAAGTCATTATTGGTGGAATTGTGAACTGATCTAACCATTGCGGGGAGCAATCTGGAATTGTGCACAGACAGTTATTAAACTGCCTACCCTTTGACCCAGCAATATCACCACTAAGTCTACTTCCAAAGACGACTGGGAAAGAGGAAAAGAACCTCTATGTTCTAAAATATTTATAGCAGCTCTTTTGTGGTGGTAAACAACTGGAAAATGTAGTTACGGTATATGATTTGGATAGAATACTACTAAGCTATGACAAATAACTAGCTCGGTCATCTGAGAAAAACAGGGAAAGACTTGTACGAGATAAGGAGGAGCGAAATGAGCAGATCCAAGAGAATGCTGTATACAGTAACAGCAACAGTTTTAAGAACAACTTTGAGTAAGTTACTTTAACTATTATAAATATCCAAATTCACTACAAAGGACACATGCATCCAGAGAAAGAACTAACAAACAGAAGTATATATAGAATGATTTTATGTTTATATACATATTTGTGTCTAATGGCAGCCATCTCTGGGAGGAGGAGGGGAGGAAGGGGAAAGTGGAGGGAAGAAAAAAGGAAAAACAATTATGATAACTTCAATATATATTTAAAGGGAATAACAAGTTGTACAATCACCTCTTTTTACCGTACTGTGTTATGAAAATGCTTGTTTTATTCCGTAAATTAAAACTTTTTGTAAAAAACAATTTTTTTTTAAAAGAAGAAGAGTGAGCAACTTGAAAAGTGGTTTGGATAATCCAAGTTCAGCTGAAAAATCTGAGGAGTAATAGGGAAGATTACTTACCAACTATGAGTTTTATTATTTTCATCGTTTATAAATGAGATACAAACATTCATGGAGACTGACTTTACTTGTGTTCCAGTGACTATGATCTCTGACAGTAGAAACAAAAGGCAGAAAGCTCCACGTCCTTCCCTAACCCTTCTCCATTGCAGTGCCTTCCCTCTGTTCTCTCCTGTTTATCCGGTATATTGCATCTGTTTGCAGGCTGTCTCCCCTATTAGACTGTGAGCTCCTTGAGGGAGCCTCTTTATTGTATGATGTAAGGGAGCACAGAGTAAGAGCAGGAAGGAACCTTAGGGATTATCTTAGTCTCACTCCCTCATTTTACCGTTAGAGTAGAAGGCAGCAGAGCCAGGACTCAAGCCTAAGTCCTTTGACTCTAAATCTACTCTCCTGGAGCATCATTTTGCCCCTGGTTCCAGCCCTAGGCTTGGATTTCAACGAACTGCAGTACAATTCCAATCTGTTAACTGGAATGAGTGACCAAGAGCCTTTTCTTTGGCCTCAAAACTTTTGCCTTTCAAGTCTATAAACTTCCCTGGTAAACAGATCCCCAACTCAAGGCATGTGCCTACAAGGACCCAATACCGTGGAAACAGCACTAGAATCCAGAAGAAACTGAACACTGTAATTAGTACCATGTTCGATAAACACATCTGCTAACTCGGTTAAGGACTCGATATTCTACAACTATTAGAAAAAATGGAAAGCAATCTGAGAGAATTTGAAGATTTCAAGCCATGTTCCATAATGTGCTCAAAATGGGTGCAGAACCAACACAGAAAAGGTTATATTAAACACATCAGAGAAGGAAGTGATAAGGCATTTTCACAATTGGAAGGGAGGGAAGTTTTTGACCAAACACGGGATAGAAATACTACAAAGTAAAAGAGAGAGGTGTTATTGTATAAAATTGAAAGGGCTTTTGAACAAACAAAAGCAATGCAGGCAGAATCAGAACAAATAACTATTTGGGGGAAAAAATCTCTGCAGCAAATATCTCTGATGAGGTGCTGACATCTAAACTACAGAGAAAATCGGTACAAACAGAAAATAAGACTCATCTTCCAGTAAATAAATGGTCAAATACTATGAATAAGAGGTCTGCAAATAAAGAACTCTAGGCTACCAACAATCACCTGAAATCTCTAAGCGTAAGAAAAACGCAAGTGAAAACAGCTCGGAAGCTCTATTCCACACCCTTCAGACGGGCAGAGAGAACCAAAAACGGAAAAGGAAAATTGCTGGAAGGGCCACGGGAGAACAGGCACGTTAATTAATGCACTGCTGGTGGAACTGGGAAGTTGTCAAGTCAATCTGGAAAATAATTTGAAAAATATATCCAAAAGATAAAAACTGTGTATACCCTTTGATCCAGTGTAAAACAAACAAGAAAGAGCACTAGGTTTAGGGGCAGAGGGCCTGGGTTCAAGTTCCAACTTTGCTACTAACTACCTGTGTTGCAAATTATTTAACCCAAGGTACTATTAAATTCTATGATCCTATGACTTTTGAAAGTACAGGGTTGATATGGCTTCTTGGGTTCAGAGATTTGCCACATCTAATCCCTAACAACCTAATATTCTCCTTCTGCCAATGCCACTCTATCCTGGTACCCATCTTCAATGCCTACTTGCCCTAGGACCCACATCTCCATACATCCCAATCAGAAAATACTTTCTAGTTTTAAAAAAAATCCTAACAAAGGAAAAGAAACTATACAAAAAGAGTAAGACAAGGTAAATGAGCAGCAAACTATCTATTCTCATACTGTCTATAGTCTCATACTAAGTGATCCTAAATTGTTCTATCTCACTATAATTCCTCAGTCCTCATGTGTCCCATACTGATTCACTCTTGACCTAGAACTCCACTCAGCTCATTCAATTCCCTTGTGGTCTCAAACGAAAATACTGTCTTTTCTCCTTGAAAGATGCCATGCTAATTTTATGATGTTCCCATATCATCCCACAAGGGCATTATGGCTCTAGTTTATTCACATTCCATCATACCAGGTTCACTATCAAATAACTAGGGAGTTTTTGATTGAATAATCAAGAATATTTAGTACTTCTAGTATACTATTACTTAATGACCCAAATCAAAGTATGAAAATGCAACCATTATAGACAGCATTCCCAGTGCTTCAATAATGAGGAAATTCATCCCAACACAAAGTCACCTCTCCCCAAAATTCACACTAGCTAATCTTTCTACTGTTAACACTGCTTAGGAAAAAAAGGGAGTTTGCATGATATATCCTTATACTGTTAGAGATCATCAGTGTGCTGGTTAGTTTTGCTGAACTTTAAAAAATTGTTTTTAATTTTTGTTCTAAGGCAAATTCAGAGGGAAAGGAGAAGGATGTACTAAGAGAAGATTATGATATTAAAAACAAAAAGCATCAATAAAACTGAGAAAAAATTTAAAAAGAAAGAGGGAGTGCTAAGAATAGCCAAGATTATTGCTTAATTGGGTCAATAATACAAAATACCAAAGGGGCCAGAAACTTTTCATAGCTTACCCAGATATGCATAAAAAGATAACTTCCTTTCCAAACTCAATTGCAAGGACTCTTCACTCGCCTCAGTCTCAGGGCTCACCAGTTTCATTTTCAGACTCAATTTTTCATCCACTTCTGGGACAGCTCTGGAATCCCCTTTTTCACTTTCATCAGTAACATCGTTGGACCCCACAGAACTTTCAGCCATGACATCACTGGCTGCTAAGGGGCTCTCTGAATAGCTGTCCACAACTGAAAGAAAGGAAGGAGGAGGAAGGAGAAAAAAACCCCACTAAAGCACACACATTAAATACAGCCTCTCAGGGTCTTCCGTTTGCCTCTGCAATTCCACAGGTCTGCAAGATCCAAGCTGTTGTACCTAGAAGAGATCCTGTCACAAATATCCACAACTACACGCTGTCATTGACACCTGGTCTTAAGAGGAGCAACAGGATTCAGTTCCACTTCCACATCTGGATTTAGGATGCTGCATGAGCCCTCAGCCAACCCACATCTGCCAGCATCAGGCATAGGTAGCAGGAAACTCCAGACGGCATGACAGTTACCTCCCAGCACTGACTAGAGAAAACAAATAGATTAATGTAGAACGCTACTGCGCTGCTGAAGAGGAGCGAGCTACCTAACCATCCCTGCCTGTCAAGCAGAAATATGACATGCACATGGTGTTGCCCAGGAACACATCTGTGAGCTTTAATGTCCCTGCCTAAAACCGAGCTTTCTCTCTTTTCAGGCAGTCTGGTAAACTCTCCTCCCTCCTTTTCCGATGCTCATTCTAACTTTTCCTTTTCTCCAGTGTTCCACACAAGGTAGCTGCTTACTCAATCAATGAATGACTAAAACATTTATGAAGCACTTACTATGTGCCCAGCCCTCTGCTACATTTTGGGATTGCAAAGTCTCCTGCCCTCAAGATTACAGCAATGTTTAATTTGTTTTTTTGGTAGTTGACTCCCCTCTACACCTTGATTATCTTCTGTGAAAAAGCAAGCACGGTCAACTTCTACTATACAAATGGTATATTGTTTAAAAGGTCAAAAAAATTATCAAAATGTAAGAAACTGGAAATTGTCACCAGATCCTCAATGGGACTAGAATGAGACTATGAAGATCTGCAGTCAGTCACATTCTTTAAAGTTTACTCCTGAAGCAAGAAGAATAAATGATATAACCCAGTCCCAATTTCTTCGCTGGTCCTAAGGATATCCTTTTTATAAAGGATGACACCTCAGAGTTTCTAGCTCAAAGAGTGTCAGTTTCATATCACTCATCAATAGGAGTACTGTATCTCCTTGGACCTAATTTAAGATGCCCAATCAAAGGTGGAGTTGTGTTGGTCAATGGTGGGATAACATCATCTTCCTTAGGCAAAGTGAAATGAAATGGTGTTTCTGAAAAAGACAGACACAAAATAAGCAATAAAAGAGTAAACTTTAAAGGAGGCCGACTGGGAACCATTCTATTCCCTTGTCCCCAAATTCTCCTCCCGTCATACCATTCCCAGGCGTCATGTCTCCTTCGTAATTTCCATTTCCTCACCATATTGTCTTACAACCCTTAGATGAATATAGATGAATTTAAGCAATGACTGTATAGGCAACTTTATCCTAGAAACTACCCCATAACCTGTTCTGCTATTCAACTACCAACTATTAACTTCTTTCAGTTTGTGGTTTATTAGTTGTTAACTTTTTAAGAACTCTTTTTTCAAAGCAAGTCTTTAATGTTATAAAGATACACTAGAAAGTGTCTCTTCTCTCCTTTTTCCAAACTAATTCTCACCTTTTAGGAAAGACAAGTACTAAAATCAGAGGCCTTGGCTTTAGAAATACCTAGCACAGTGTGTCCTGCACATAGAAGGAGATTAATATTAGGGAAAAGAAATTAAGCTGATCTTTTCTTGAATTATTTAAATCTTAAAATCCCACCCCCAAAAAAATCATAGCAAAGAGGATTACACTGACAGACCTAATATCATCCCGTCTAAGTAAGAGAGAGTCTCCAAAATACACTTAAACTGTGAGAGCAACAAAACGTTCAGTATTTTACAATTTGCATAAAAGTAGCATTACTGTTACAAAATGAAACTAAATAGATCATTTAATAAAATTTCCTGCCTAAAGCATAACAGTCCTCTATAACATTCCTGACAAGCTGCCTGCATTCCCTGTTCTTACAGAACTAAGCGATTCCTTTGTACAGCCTCGTTTCCATTTTTGGTATGCCCTCTTTTCATTCCATAATCAGTAAGTTCTCTATAAGTCACACTGCTGTCTGAGGCTTCTCCTCCTTATCTTCTTCATCAAGATTGTTCACACATACCTTTTTAAAACTCTAACGAGCTCAATGACCAGCCATGAAGCAAGACGGGAGAGCTAATGCATTCAGGTAGAAGAATAAGACATATATTTTTTAGACGTGACAAATGTGAGAAGTTGTTTCGTTTGACTATGCATCTTTGTTACAAGGGTCTTCTTTTTCTTGTCTTTTTGGTGGGGGGATGAACAGGAAGAAAATAGTTTTATGGATTGAAAAAAATTATTTAAAAATTTTTGTTCTTCATTTCCTATTTCTCCTAAATTGAGTGACTTTGCTCAGTGGGTGTCAATCCATGACAGTATACTTATCTTCACCAAACTTCTTCCAATCTAATTCTCCTCAAGTCTAGGTTACATATGATATTCCATTGAGTGTTCTCTCCCTGGTAATTCTAAGATGTTCTATGTTCTATCAACGTTTTCAGTGTTTCTACTTCATTTATCAATTCTACCTTGCTCATCTAAATCTGAATCTGAGTAAGATTCCTGTGAACTTTCTCCATCTTGTGAAAAGCTAAACTATTGGTAAAGCAAATAAAGAAAGCCCAATTCAAATGCCACTCCTCTGTGAAGCTGAGGTACTGCTAACTTACTGTCCAGCCTAGTTAACTTTTTCCCCCAAATATGTTATATCCTATAACTAAATCTAGATTATATCTATAAGACTGTGTTTATTTACTGGTGTTAAGATCTCAATTTTATTATTTTCCACACCCTGCACAATGTTCTACAAATATCTGAGGTCATGAATTATCAATCCAGTCTTTCTTTTCATTTGTTTTGCAGTCCCCTCCACTGTTATCTGTATTTCTATGCCACATCTATCATTCTCTATCGTATCCTATTCAGTGGGTATATCTGTACACTGTTCTCAAATGAGCAAATCTCCACACAAGTATATTCTTTCTAGTCCTTATGAGATCTACCTTTAGTTAAGATGCAAACAGCTCAATCCTCTTCTCTAACATTAATAGCCACCTGTTCACTTCCTGAATTCTCCTCTTCTAAATTCCCAATTTCCTGACAAATCTTTGGCCCAGAAATCTCTCTGTGTCTCTGTGTCTGTGTCTGTGTCTGTGTGTCTGTCTCTCTCTCTCTCTTTCTCTCTCTCTCTCTCTCTCACACACACACACACACACACACACCCCTTTCTTTTGTCTTTAACCTCCTTGGGGCATACATATATATTTTAAGCACACATATACACGCACATATACATACACACACACACACACACACACACACTTGTGTGTGTGTGTGTGTGTGTGTGTATTCCCCTAAGGAGGTTAAAGAAAGGTCCCATACACAGCAAAATATTCACTGAAGCCCTTTTTGTGGTGGCAAAGAAATGAAAACAACATAGATCCCCACTGACTGGAGAATGGCTAAAAACAATTATGGTACATGAATGTAATGGAATATTACATAATAAAAAATACAGAAATGGAGAAGACTTACATGAACTGACAGAAATCAAAGTAACAGGACCAGGAAACCTTACACATAATGACCACAATAATATAAATGGAAAGAATCAAAAAAAGCCCGGAACACTGTCATTAGAACGACTGCGTAGCCTGACCCTGGAGAACAGGTAAGAAAACGTGGCTCCCTTTCTTCTTGCGTGGGTGGGGAACCGCAGAAACACCGCATATAGTACCAACTATGGTTTCCTGGTTGGTTTTGAGCTGCCTTTTTTCCTTTTCCTTTTTATCCATTGTTACAAGGGATAAACTGCTAGGCAGGGAAGGCAGGCATGGGCTACACTGAGAAAAGAAGGTATAATTAAAAGGCTGTGGCGAGTGATCAGATATGGGGACGAGAAGGAAGAGTCAGAGATGAATGAAAAGCTAAACTTCTATGAAGTGACAGTATCAACCAAACTACCAGAGAAGTACTTTACAGAGCTAGGGAAAGAAAACAAAGGCCAGGACTCTCAAGAGAATGCAAGGACCTAAAACACTCCCGAAGGACTCTTGAGGCAAAGGCCATCCACATCCAGAGGAAGAACTGTGGAATAGGAACACAGAATGAAGCAGACTATCTTCTCGTGTGATGTTTTGTTTTGGTTTGGTTTTTCTCATAGTTTCTCCCATTCGTTTTAATTCTTCTGTGCAACATGACTAATGCGAAAATGTGTTTAATAAGAATGTATGTGTAGAGCCCACATAAGACTGCAAGTCGTCTCAGGTCGGGGGAGGGAGGGAGAGAAAATTTAAATCTTAAGGAAGTGATTGATGAACACTGAAAAGAAATTAATTAAATTAAAAAACAAACAACAACAACAAAAAGAATCTCAGGAGAAATTATGAAAAAAAATTGAGAAAAAAAAGACAGTTAATAGTACCACACCTTGAATTATACTACAAAGACAGGGTCATCTAAGTAATTTGGTACTAGCTTAAAAAAGAGATCTTGATTCTTAGAACAAATTAGATACTTAACATACAGAAGCAAATAAACGGTGGTAGAGTGTTTGAAAAGCTCCAAGACGCCAACTAACAGGGTAAAGATTTACTATCTGACAAAACTGCCATGAAAAATACAAAGTCGTCTAACAAAAATTAGGCACTGGCCTCCACCTCACACCATAGAGTCTCACACTAGTCCAAATGAACATGGCTTATACACCACCAATGACATAACAAATTAGACAAGCAAAGAAGAAATTAACTTTCAGATTTATGGTGATGGGAAAAGTTCGTGCACGATCAAACAAGGATGGAGAGGTGATATCACAGAAGACTGAAGAGACAACTTTACTCCACGAAAACTTTAAAGTTTTTATGTAAAGAAAACCAATGCAGTTAAAGTTACAAGAGAACCAAGTATAACTAGGGAAAAAAATCTTTGCAGAAAGTTTCTCTGATACAAGTCTCATTTCTAACATATATATGGGACTGATTCAAATCTGTAAGAACAAGAGCCAAAATGGTCAGAAACGACAAAGTTATCAAATGAAGAAATCTAGGCCATAACAACCACAAGCAAAATTTGAATTAAGCAGTGGTGTCAAGTAGGATCCTTACGGGCCACATTGTGATTTAGAAAATCATAAATTGGCATCATCTATATTGTACAGTACTTTTACTTTGTTAAACATTTCCCAAGTATGTTTTAATTTGGTCACCGCCTCACTAAGGACTAAGCAGTCTACAAGTTACAAATATGGCACCTCTGAATTAAAGAAACTCTAAGGTTCCATATAACACCCATCAAATTGGCAGAAGACAGATTATTTCATTAATTCATTATTGAAGGGACTACAGGAAAACAAGCAAACTAATGCACTGACGGAAGAGCTGTGAATTGGTCCAGATATTCCAGAGAACACTTTGGAACTATGCCCCAACAATCAATAAGCTGAGCATGTGCTTTGAACCAGGGATACGTAAGGCCTATAAGCCCAAAGAGATCAAAGAAACAGGCAAAGGCCTACAACGGCAGCTCTGTCCAGAGCAGCAAACACTAGAAGCCAACAAGGCATCCTCCCCCTGGGAAGTGTTACACAAATACGCAAACAAATGTTCCAGAAAACGACTGCACCGTAAGAAACGGTGAAATGGGCAGTTTCAGAGAAATCTGTAAAAACTCGAATTTACCGCTACAGAAGCAAATAAGGACTAAGAGGACAATTTACACAGTAACAACATTACTTTAAAAAAAACAGCTTCCCAAGACTTGAGAACTCTGATGAATGCAATTCAAAAGAAATAAATGTGAAGCATGTTATTCACCTCCTGCCTAAAGAGGTGAAGGCTCAAAATACAGAATGCGACATGTTTCTGGTCATGGCCAACAAGACAATCTGCTTTCCTTGACTACAAATATTTGCCATGATGATTTTTTTGGTTGCTGTTTAGGAGAGAAAATAAACGCTTGCTAATTGAACAAAAAACTGAGACGAACAGAGGAAGGGACAGACAGGGAGAAGCAACGGACAGCTTTGTGAATGCAGCACTGGAATTCTAGGGAGAGGTCAGAGATCTGACAGTCATCTGTGTACAGATAAAAAACATCGATATGAGAATGGATGAAAATTCAGAGAAAGAAAGAAGAGTGGAAACTTCTCTTACAGGGCAGGAGGATGGGGCAGGAGATGAAGAAATAGTCAAAAAAGGTGCGAGCAAAAGCAGAAGAAGGAAGTGCTACCGAAACATCAGGAATGGAAAGCATCAAGACGGAACAGGTAAAGAACCAATCAGTCAAAATGCGAGAGGGAGGGAAAAGATGAGGACTGCAGGGGGGAACCTTAAGACAGAAGTTTCAATGGAGAGGTGGGAATACAAACAGGCTATAGCAGGAGCCACTGCAGACTTCTCTTCTTGCTATTTAGTAATGAAAGGAAGAAAGAAGAGACAAGAGAACAGCTTGAGGGACTGCAGGATGGGAGACTGAACAGGACAAAGGAAAGAGAGTGATGGCACAACGGAATGAGATAAGAGAAGACGTGGGACACAACGAACCAAGGCCACACACAAAGGACTGAGCTTCAGCTAAAGCTAAAGAAGAATAAATCCTTGGGCATGGAGAAGTGAAAACATGAATAAGGACAGAGAAGCGAGGAGTAGGATCATGCCATGAGATTACAGATCATAGCATTACTTCAAATCGATGGGGATGCAGAGGTCATCTAGTCCAAACACCCTCGTTTTACAGATGAGGAAACAGAGGTCTGTAAGCATTAAATTACTTGTCAAAGCCGTTAAATAGCTAGTAAGTAGATCAGGTCCTCTTCACTGTACTATGTCGCCAGTTGGTCAAACAGGTTTTTAAAGTGGTTTACTGTGTATCAGGCACTCTAAGTTCTGTGAATAAAAATAAAGGCAAAAATGTCTTCTCTGCTCTCAAGGAGCTCATTATAATGAGGGAGAGAATAAGAAAATAATTATGCACATACAAGATATACACAAGATAGAAGGTAATCTCCGAGGGAAGGCTGAATCTTGAAGGAAGTCAGCAGCAAGGAGGCGATGGTAAGGAAGGAAGGCACTGCAGGTGTGGGGGAGAGCAGTACAAAAGCACAGGGATTGGTGTATACACAAGGTAGGGCAGTATAAATAGATCATAAGAGTAAAGAACAAAATGTAGTAGAAGACTGGAAAGGTAAGAAAACATCAGACTCTGAAATGCTGTAAGCACCAGAGATTTTTTATTTGAACCTACAAGTCAAATGGGGGTCACTGAAGTTTAATGAGGGAGGAGGGGGATAACATCATGAGATCAGCACCTTATGAAATCACTGGCAGCTGAGTGGAGGATGAAATGGAATGGGGAAAAGACTTCAAGTAGGGAAACCACCTGGAGGGCTATTCCAATAATCTAGGAAAGAAAATGTGGTGAAGGTCTGTAGGCACTAGGTGAGTTAACAAAGGACACGTTATAAGGACATGTTATAAAGGCAGCAACAACACACTTTGCCAACAGACTGGATACACGGAGTGCAAGTAAAGAACTGAGAACAATACCGAGGATATTGTACAAGCCTGCCCTCCAGAGTAAAAGGGCAATTGAGAAGAAGTATGGATTAGGGGCCTTGGTGGGGGAGGGGTGCAATCTCCTGAATTTAAATGAATTTTAAAAAAGATGAGGTTATTTCTTGAGAGGGGAAAGAAAGATTGGAATTGAAGGCTTAAGGGGAAATGAGAAGTTTTAGAAGAGTCACTGCAGTCCAAGTCATGATCAATATGGGATGGATAAAAGGCCTGTTACTCAGCAGCAAGGGTCCAATACAGACTAAACAGAACACACATTCAGGGAATGCAGTCCATAAGTCCGGATGCTTTCTTCCCGAAGGTTTCACTTACTAGAGAACAGGAACAGAAGAGGCAAAAAAACGGAAGGAGAGCTAAGCATTGATGGGGAAGAAACGGTGGAAGAGCTAAGGGCCTATCAGCTCAAGGCTTGTTGAACTGGCTGACAATTTAATCAAGCTGGCCCAAAGAAGAAAGTCGGACCAGAATAACATGGATGACATGGGAGAATGAGAAAGAATGGAGGGATCAAAAATCAGAATATTTTAGTTAGGATCTAAGAAATCATCTACCACATGGAAGCTAACGTCTCCATGAGACAAGGAATATTAAAACAAAGTCAAAAGACTGAAAAAAAGAAGAAAATGTAAGGTATCGAATGGCCAAAAAAAAAATGACTTGAAAAGCAGATCCAGGACAGAGAATTTGAGAAGTCACTGGACTAAGGAGAAAACATGCTACTTACCTCTTGAGAGGCAACAAAATGAGATGATTTTTTCTGATGCGGCCAATATGGAAATTTGTTTTGATTAACTCTATGTAATTTTCCCTTTAGACCTCAAGCAGGGGGAAAGAGTTGGTGTGGAAGGGTGAGAAGGCAGATTTCTGCTTGTTGAAATATATATCTGTGTATGTGTGTGTGTAATTTTTTTAAAACAAATTATTAGACTTCCTGAAAACCATGACCAAAAAAAGAAACAAAAAATGTTTCAAGAAAATCTATAAAAGAAACTATCCAAATTTCTTAGAACCATAGGACAAAATAAAAGTAGAAAGAATCCACCCATCACCTCCTGAAAAAAACCCAAAGGAAAACTCTCAGGAACATTATAGCCAAAACTTAGAGCTCTCACATAAAAGAAAAAATAATGCAAGCATGCAGAAAAGAGGAATTTGAGTCACCACTCAAAAGAAATGGAAAGTTTGGAAATATGATATTCCAAAAGGCTTATAAACAAGAATAACTTACTAGAAAAACTATCATTCTATAGTGAGAAAAACGAACTTTTAATAAAAGAGGACTTCCAAGCAATCCTAATGAAAAGACCAAACATTCCTTTGAAATTCAAACACAAGAGTTAAGAGAAACATAAAAAGAGAAACATGAACAAATAATTATAACTTCCCAATGACAAAACAAAAATGCTTACAATCTAAGATGAGGAGATAAAATAAGTAAACCCTCAGAACTCTATCACCATTGGGTTTTATAGAAGAATTCTAATGAAACATTATTTCTATTATAGCTTGATGATTTTAAAAGAATGGAAAAGAAAGAGAAAGAGGAATATAGTAAGGGAGGAAAGGGAGAGAAAAGTTAAGCAAAATCATCTCACATAATCCCGGTGCACAAGTAGAAATCTACAGAAATAAAGAGGAAACGGTGAATCTAACTCTCATCTCAACTGGTCAGAGGGAAGAATGCACACACATACATCCATAATTGGGTATAGAAATATACATTACTCAAGGGGGAAATAGGAGGGAAGGGGAGAAAGGGAGGAGGAATTAGAGGGAGAATGGATATTGGCAGGAATTATTCCTAAGAAAAAGGAGAGGGAAAGGAAAGGGAACAAGCATCTCTTAAGGACCCACTACATATCCCAAGCACTACATTAAGGGCTTGACAAATATTAGCTCATTTGATAAACAAACTCTAGGGATATAAAAAATATATATATTCATAGTTCTTTTTGTGGTGGCCCCCAAGGGTGGGCCCATGAATTAGGGAAGGATTCAACAAGTTATGAAATATAAATGCGATGGTGACACTGTGATATCACATATAAATCTGACAGTGTCCTATGGTGCTACAAGAAATTATGAAGAGATGATTTCAGAGATGATGGAATATACTACTCACCTCCTTACAGAGAGATAAAAGCACAGACATGAACGATGCAGACGTGTGTTTTATTTGACTGTAAGTGTGTGTAAGAGGGCTTCTCTTTTTTTTTATTTTTTATTTTTTTATTTTTATTTTTTTAACGTTTAACAATCACTGCCATACAATTGCGATTTTATCCCTCCCCACCCCCCCTCACTACCTCCCTCCCTCCCCACGACTGCATACAATTCTGTATAGATTCTACATATACTTTCCTATTGAGTATATTTTCACTATAGTCATGCTATGTAGTCAGACTAAGATAAATGAAAGAATCCGTATAACAAATCAGAACATGATACACAAACAGATACACATACACAAACATGATCTGCTACATTATGTGAGTGACTTCCATATTTCTCTCTCTGAGTGTGGAAGGCATTTTGCCTTGAGGTCCACCATTGGGATTTTTTTTTTTTTTCAGAAGTTCTTGTGTTATTACAAAAATCTAAGTCTACCAGAAAAAACTCTCACACACTGTGGTTGTTGCTGTGCATAAAGTTCTCCTGGTTCTGCTCCTTTCACTCAGCATCAGGTTATATAAGTCCTTCCAGGCCTCTCTGAAGTCTTCTTGTTCATCATTTCTTATGGCACAATAGTACTCCATTACATTCATATACCATAATTTATTCAGCCATTCCCCAATTGATAAGAGGGCTTCTCTTGTTCTCTCTTCTTCAACTTTGGGGGTAAAAGAGAAAGCAGATTTTTGCTTACTGATTTTTGTAAAAGGGATAGTTTCAGGTATGATGAGTCTAAAATGGGACCAGTCCAGTGGGTAACAGTAGAGTGAAGGTAAAGTGGACCACGAATTCCAGGAACCATAAAATGTTAAAAGAATCAGCAATTTCGATATTGAAGCCCCCCAAGGAAATAGGAGAGAAAAAAAGACTAAGCATCAAAGCCACTGAAAAAGGTAGAAAAATGACCTATGTGCTGGCAGGTAACAGCTGTTGGAAGAAGCATGGCAGAACGAGAATCTGGAGGCAGGAATGAGAAGCAAGGACTATGCCAGGTTTTCCAGGCTCATGTGAGATGTGAGGAATAGGAAAGAGGAGCTAGAATTGAAGTGTGCTGCCAAAAATGTGGACTCGTCAGGGAAAAGCTAGATTTTAGTTAATGGCTAAAAGAATCAGAATGAAGGGGAGACAGTGTCATCTGTTTTTCTTTCTTCTGATGACTGGTATCCCTATCTCACCCAGGCCTGATTCCCATACTGACACATTCTGTTTTTCTGACTTAGCCCAGTTTGCCCCTCTGAGGGCTCATCATAATGGTGCCAGACTTCGTGTGAACAACTGACTCGGAGCTCCTAAATTCTAGTGCTCCATCAGCTTCTACGTCTCCCTAAAGGCAGAGGTTACAGCCTCCTCCAAAACCACCCAATCATGTAATTTCAAGAGTATGGTGAGCTCTCCAGTGAGGAAACTCCTGCCAGCAATACAAAACTGCAATGGGTCATCCACTTTTCGTTTTAGAGCACTGCCTGAGGCACCAAGAGGCTAACTGACTTGCCTGAAGTCACACAGCCAGTATGTGTCAGAGGTTAAAATGCAGATTTTGCTCATTCATTTGGTCAGTTCTTTGTCCATTACCAACTCACTGCCACTCAAAGGCTACACTGCAGAGAAAAGGAATATGAAGACGGGCAGGAGTAAATAAGGATGAGAGCATGGTAGGGAGAAGCAGCACAAAGGGTGACCCAAACAGACCACAACGACCCAGAGACAGTAATGATGACAGTCAGCATTCTGTAGGGCATGTGTATGATCAAATTAGGGGATTGGAAAATGGAGAGGTAAACTGCAGAAACAAAAAAAAAAGGGGAAAAGGAACAGAGGATTTCCTCAGCTGGGCAGAGGAAAGAAGAATACATCAAAAAATTGGGGGGTATTAAAAAACATATCAATAAAAATACACTTTTTCAAGAAAAGAAAATCTCCCATTTAGAACATTGATGACTAACATGTGCTTCTCTAATCTAGTCTACAGGTTCTGTTGTCACCAAGCAAGAACAGGTTCTGTGTCCTGTTCAGTCTGCCTCATTTCTACAAGCAGAATGAGAGTCTGAACGTATGGGTGAAGTTCTCCCAGATTTGTTTTCTGGAGTCAATACGATATTTCCTCATTCCTGAAGATTTTATAGCACAAAGGTTCCATTTATTATTCAATGAGACTCAACAAACACTTACTAAGCACATGTTATGAGCAAGGCACTGCCTTAGGCACCAGGTGAATAGTCCCTGTTCTCAAAAAATATAAAGAAGTGTTTTGTATTGAACATACAGCTCCAGGAGTCCAGGGTTTCATTTCAGTCCTCCTCAGTATCGTTTTTTCTACTTTCGACCTCTTGACATTAGTTTAAACTCTTTTATTCCTGCTAGAAATCTATCTCTTTAATAAAATAAAGCAGCAGCACAAATGAAAAGCGATTATTTTGCTTACATGATCTCGACAGTGAGGGCCCAAAGTGGTGGGCTGCCTTGTGCCACAATGCTGCTGCTTTAGGGCCACGTGGCGCACCTCAACCCTAACGTAGCACAAAGTTGTAAACCTGGACAGCAACCTTAGGAAATGCATTGTAAAATAAAAATATCTTCAAAAACCTGCTCAACTCCAGTAGACATATGACTAGAAGTGACTTCCTGGCCTTCTTCTGATGTATTCAACAAGTTCCAACAAGAAGCTGCAGTCCAGCGGACTCCCAAATATTTAGAGTGCTACGGTCAGGGTCCAGGCCATAACAAAGTGCAGCATCATCAAGCGTTCACCTGACCACAGAAAGCATTTTCACACCAAGGGATGGGAAATCTTTTCATCACATATGTGTGTGTATCTATACTTCAGGTGTTCATTCTGACAGGTCACTGCTAATTTTAACTACTGCAAACATAAAATGTTTAAAGGCAGAGAAATCTGTGTTAAAACTTGGTTCTAAAAGCAGACTGTCAGGGCGAGCCAAGATGGCGGAGTAGAAGGATGGACCTGTTCTAGCTCTACCCCCATAGCCCATATTAAACAAATTCTAGAGCAGCAGAAGCCACAAAATGACACAGTGAAAGAGATTTCCAGCCCAAGACAGCCTGGAAGGCCGACAGGAAACATCTATCGCACTGGGCTAGGAGCAGAGCGCAGCCCAGTCCAGCCCTGGTCACGCTGAATGGCACAAACAGAACAGAAAAAGGTTTCAGGCATAGAATCACGGGCAGCAGCTGCGGTTCCCAGATTTCTCAACCCACAAACACCAAAAACAGCTTCAAAGGTCACGTGGGTGAGAGGGGAGTGGCTTCTGGCCCCAGGGCTGTGGCAGCCGCCACAGCAGCCATGGCTACAGTGTTCATTTTTGGAGCCCTTGGCCTAAAGACCCTGGGGGAATTGAGCAGCCAATGTGGGTCTCAGTCCTGAGTAGCAGTCCTAGGGTAAGAAGGACTGCCGGCTTGGTGGAGCTGGTGGAGGCTCTGGGGAGGGAATCCTACTCACAGATCCTGGGCAGAAAAGCTTGTGGTTGCTCCCAGACCACAGCACAGGCCAGAAGAGGAGTAAACTCCTCTCCCTTGATTGTGCCACCTTGGAGGAACTGAGAACTTAAAGGTCCCTCCTCTTGACAAAGGATTCAAAAGTCAAGTAACTGGCTGGGAAAATGTCCCAAAAAGGGGAAAAAAATAAGACTACAGAAGGTTACTTTCTTGGTGAAAAATTATTTTCTTCTATCCTTTCAGATGAAGAAGATCTAAGCATACTATCAGAGGAAGACATAAAAGTCAAGGCTTTTGCATGCAAAACCTCCAAAATAAATACACAATGGTCTCAGGCCATGGAAGAGCTCAAAAAGGATTTTGAAAATCAAGTAGGAGATGTGGAAGAAAAACTGGGAAGAGAAATAAAAGTGATACAAGAAAATCATGAAAAACAAATCAACAGCTTACTGAAGGAGACCTAAAAAAATGCTGAAAGAAATAACACCTTTAAAAATAGACTAACCCAAATGGCAAAAGAGGTTCAAAAAGCCAATGAGGAGAAGAATACCTTAAAAAGCAGAATTGGTCAAATGGAAAAGGAAGTCCAAAAGCTCACTGAAGAAAATAGTTCTTTAAAAATTAGAATGGAGAAGATGGAAGCTAATGACTTTATAACAAATCAAGAAATTATAAAACAAAACCAAAAGGATGAAAAAAAATAGAAAACAATGTGAAATATGTGATTGGAAAAAACAACTGACCTGGAAAACAGATCCAAGAGAGATAATTTTAAAATTATTGGTCTGCCTGAAAACCATGATCAAAAAAAGAGCCTTGACATCATCCTTCAAGAAATTATCAAAGAAAACTGCCCTGGTATTCTAAAACCAGAAAGTAAAACAGAAATGGAAAAAATTCATTGATCACCTCTTGAAAGAGACCCCAAAAGGAAAACTCCTAGGAATATTGTAGCCAAGTTCCAGAGTTCCCAGGTCAAGGAAAAAATATTACAAGCAGCCAGAAAGAAACGATTCAAGTATTGTGGAAATGCAATCAGGAGAACACAGGATTTAGCAGCTTCTACACTAAGGGACTGGAGAGCTTGGAATATGATATTACAGAGGACTAAAACCAAGAATCACCTACACAGCAAAACTGAGTGCAATACTTCAGGGAAAAAATGGAATTTCAATGAAATAAAGGACTTCCAAGCATTGTATTCTAGTTGAAAAGACCAGAGCTGAATAGAAAATCTGACTTTCAAATACAAGAATCCAAAGAAACAGGAAAATGTAAACAAGAAAGAGAAGCCATAAGGAACTCATTGAAGTTGAACTGTTTACGTTCCTACATGGAAAGATGATATTTGTAATTCATGAGATCTTTTTCAGTACTAGAGCAGTTAGAGAAAATATACATATATACACACACATCCATACACACACACATAGAGGGCGCAGGGTGAGTTGAACATGAAGGAATACCTAAAAAATAAAATTTACTGCCTCCTTACTAGGAGTAAGAGAAAGAGAAAGCTAGAATATAGTAAATCATCTCACAAAAAAGAGGCAAGAAAGAGCTTTTACAATGGAGGGGAAGAGGGCAGAGATGAAAGGGAATAAGTGAGCCTTACTCTCATGGAATTTGGCTTAAGGAGGGAATAACACACTCAGTTGGGTACAGAAATCTAATCTATTTTACACTGCAAGAAGGAGAAGGAGATAGGAGAGGGAAGATAATAGAAGGGACAGCAAATTGAGGAAAAGGACAATCGGAAGCATTGTGGGGGGACAAGTCAAGGGAAAGAATGGAATAAATGGAGAGCAGGAAGACAGACGGTAATGTAGTTAGTCTTTTGCAACATAACTATTATGGAAGTATTTTGCATGGCTACACATGTATGACCTATATTGAATTGCTTACTTTCTCAATGAGGGTGGGTGGGGAGGGAGGAAGGAAGAGAATATGGAACTCAAAGCTTTAAAAATGAGTATTAAATATCATTTTTGCATGCAACTGGTAAATAAGATGTACAGACACTGGGGTATAGAAATCATTTTTGCCCTACAGAGAAATAGAGGGGAGGGAGACAGAAGAAGTGGGGGGTGATAGAAGAAAGGACAGACTAAAGGAAGGGGTGGATGGCGTACATGCTATCCTGGGGTGGGGGTTGAGGAGACATGGGGAGAAAATTTGGAATTCAAATTTTTGTGGAAGTGAATGTTGAAAACTGAATATAGGTGTGTGTGTATGAAAATATATATATTTTAAAGGCAGAAGTGACACCTATTGTGGTGGCAGCAGCAATGGGAAATATTGGGAGTGCTTGATTCCCAGAGACACTAAGTAGATTAAACATCTAGTCAGAAAGATATTACAAGAGATTACTTGTTTATTACTATTACTGGGTAGAAGACCAGAAACCATTTGCAAACTCTACTGCCCATTTTCCAATTCTGGGTTGCAGTTCCAAAGGAAGAGAGGGGTGTTTGTGGTCCCAGGAGAGCAGGGGCCATACCTGGGTGTGGAGTTGTGGTCACAAGCAAGGAGTGCTTTATATGGGTAAGGACCAGAACACAGACCAGGAGAGCAGTGATCAGACCTCTCCCTACATTACACCACTTTGGAAGCACCAAAAACTCACAGTCCCCCAGAACTAGCTGTGAAATAGCAGGACATAAAAGCCTGAACCTCAGAACAGTCACATACATACACACACGCACGCACGCAGGCACACACACGCACGCACGCACACACACACCACAAACCACACACCACCATCACCACCCATCAGCAGAGGTAAGCAGAGCCCAACTCTAACATAAAATGTAAAGTTGAGAAACAGACTGGGAAAATGAAAAATAAAAAAGGAACCCAACCAATAAAAAGTTACTATAGTGACAGAGAAAATCAAAACACAAATTCATGAGACAATGAATTGGAAAAAAAAAAAAACTAAATGTAAAGCCTCAAAGAAAAAACTGCAGATTGGAAACAAACCCAACAAGAATTCCTAGAGAACTAAAGGGATTTAAAAATGAGAAAAAAATGATTTTGAAAATCAAATAATGATAAAGAAAATTTGGGGAAAAGAAATGGGAGTAATACAAGAAAATTATGAAAAGAGAATTAACAGCTTGATATAGGAGGCTCAAAAATTTTTGAAGAAAATATCTCTTTAAAATTCAAAATTGGCCAAACAGTAAAACAGGCACAAAAAACTACTAAAGAAAACCTCTTAAAAATCTCAATTGGCCAAATGGCAAAAGAAGAACAAAACCTCACTGAAGAAAATAATTTCTTAAAAATCAGAACTGGTGAAGTGAAAGCTAATGCCTCTACGAGATATAAGAAAAAATAAAACAAAATCAAAAGAACATATCAAACATCTCATAGGAAAAAGACTAACCCGGAAAATAGATCATGGAGAGATAATTTTAAAATCATTGGACTATCTGAAAGTCATGATCAAAAAAAGAGCCTAGACCTCACATATCAAGAAATTATAAAGGAAAACAGCCAAGATACCTTATAACTAAAGAACACCTCCTAAAAGAGATCACAAAATGAAAATGCCCAGGAACATCACAGCCAAATTTTAAAGCTTCTAGGGTCAAGGAGAAAATACAGAAAGCAGCAGGGAAGAAAAAGAATTTAAACACCACAGAGAGGATAACAAGACTTAGGGAGCAGAGGGTTTAGAATATGGTATTCCAGAAGGCAAAGGAGCTAGGATAAATATAAAAAAAGAACCAAAAACTACCTGGCAAAACTGAGCATTATCACACAATGAAAGGCGGAAAGGGAAGAGAGGAACAGACTTGAATGAAACAGAGGATTGCATTCCTGATGAAAACAATTAGAGCTGGAGAGAAAATTTGATAAAACAAAAGTTTCAAGAGAAATATAAAAAGGTAAACATGAGCGAGAAATTCTAAGGAATTTAACAAGGTTAAATGGTTTACATTACCGAAAATGAAGGGGACACATCTAGAGCCTAAGACAACTAAGGGAGTTTAGGAGCCTACTTAAACTGAAGGCTAAGTGTGAATCTAATATGTTGGGATGGACTCAAAAGAAAAATGGATGGGTGAGAAAGAAAGATGTGCTGGGAAAAGAAGGAAGGGAAAGGAAGAATAAGGAGCATTATCTCACAAGAGTCATGCAAGGGGACAGAATGGGGAGAATAACTAGAGAGACACAAACAAGACTTGAACCTCACTCTCATCTGAACTGGTTCAAAGAGGGAAGAACAGAAGCAAGAAGAGGGTGAAAGGGTGAAGACAGAAAAGCATAAAGACAAGAGGATGGAGGGAAATAAACAGTAATCAATCCTGACTGTGAACGTGCATGAGATGAGTTTATGCACAAAACAGAAGCAAAGGGCAAAATGGCTTAGGAACCAGAATTCAATATGAGTTGTTTGGGAGAGACACACTTGTAACAGAAAGACACAAAGCTAAAATAAGAGGCTGGAGCAGAATCTATGATACTTCAACTAAAGTAAAAAAGGCTGGAGCAGTAGCCATGACCTCAAAGCAAAAGGAAAATTACACCTCATTAAAATACATACTAATCAGGGAAATGCTGCTGTTGTTATGTTCATCCTTCGTTGCTGAAGAAGACCATGCTATCATAGAAATGATGACATGACTTGCACCTGACTTTATTTTGAGTGAGGGAGGGCTGTGCAGGTCACCAGCCTCACTTCTCCTCCAGAGCCATCTGAATCTAGTGACCAGATATTCATCAGGATGACTGGAGATGACCCAGGATGCATTGGGAGACTTTGTACCTGAATAGACCTTGGCCTAAAGGGGCCAAGGTCTCCCATTGCATCCTGGGCCAATCAAGGAAACTATATTTTGCTAAAAGGTAGCATAGAAAATGAAATCAATATTAAACGTATAAACACCAAATGGCACAGCATTCAAATTCTTAAAACTGAAATTAAATGAAACACAAGAGGAAACACAGTAAAACTATACTAGTGAGGGACCTCACTTTACTCTTCTCAGACCTGGATAAATCTAACCACAAAATAAATAAGAAGGAAATTAGGGAGATAAATATAATTTTAGAAAAATTAGGTGGGAAAGACTGGATCAGAATAAAAAGGAGTATACCATTTTCATAGTTCTACATGACACCACGAAAACTGACCACGTATTAGGGCATAAAAACTTCATTAACAAATATAGGAAAACAAATATTCAATGCACCCCATTTCAGAACATCAATCATGCAATAAAAAATGCATTCAATAAAGGGTCTTTGAAGTCAAATTAAAAGTTGGAAACTAAATTATCTAACCTTAAAGAATGAATAGATCAAAGAACAAATCCAGAAACAATCAATCATTTAATTAAAGATAATGGTAACAATAAGACAATATACCAAAATTTCTGGGATGCAGCCAAAGCACTATTTAAGAGAAAATTTATATCTCTAAGTGCTTAAATCAATAAAAGAGAGAAAAAGGAAATCAGTGAAGTGGATATGCTACTAAAAAAACAAATTAAAAATATTTAATTAAACAACAAAATAGAAATCGTGAAAATCAAAGAAGAAATTAATAAAACTGCAAGTTTAAAAAACTAAACTACTAAATAAAATGAAATGGACTAGATATGCAAGTAGAAGACTAGAAAAAGAACAAATTAAAAATCCACAAAATAGAAATCCTGAAAAATCAAAGGAGATTAATAAAATTTAATGTAAAACAGCAACAACAAAACACTGAAATAAGTCACTGGTGAATCTGGTTTCTTTTCAGTAGCAAAAATGAAAAGGATGAATGTGTAACCAATTAAGATGAAATTAAAGTAACTGACTACATCAATAACAAACGCAACAAAAATCAAATGACTGTGATTATATCAGCAGATGCAAAAAACTCAACAAAATACAACACTCATTCCTATTAAAAACACTGGAAAACACAGAAATAAATAAAACTTTTCTTAAAATGACAAGTAATATTTTTCTAAACTCAAGAGCAAACATTATCTGTAATGAGAATAAAATACAAGCCTTTTCAAGAAGATAAGGGGTGAAACAGGGATGTCCATTATCACATTATTCAATACCGTGCTAGAAATGCTAGCTATAAAAATAAGACAAGAGAAAGAAATTGCAGGAATAAGAATAGTCAATGAAGAAATAAAACTATTTCTTTTTGCAGATAATGGTATACTTAACTTGAGAGAATCTACTAAAAAACAAATTGAAACAATTCACAAATCTAGCAAAGTTGCAGGATATAAAATACATGCAGCATTTCTATATATTACTAGCAAAACCAAGCAGGAAAAGATAAAAAGAAAAATTCTGTTTAAAATAACCACAAGCAACATAAAATACTTGGGCTTCTGGCTGCCAAGAACTCTCAGGAATTTTAGGAGCACCATTACAAAACACTTTCCACACAAATACAAACAGATCTAACTAACTGGAAAAATGTTAAATGCATGGGTAGGCCAAGCCAATATAATAAAAATGATAAATCTACCTAAATTAATTATCCAGTACCTTACCAATCAAAAAAAATTATTTGATAGAGCCAGAAAAAAACGGTAACAAAATTCATCTAGAAGAACAAAACATCAATTATCAAGGGAATCAATGAACAAAATGTTAAGGAAGGCAGCCCAGTAGCACCGGCTTTCAAACTCAATTGCAAAGTGGTAGTCATGGAAACAATCTGGTACTGGCTAAGAAACAGAGTGGTGGTTGAGCGCAACAGATAGGTACACAATGCGTAGTAGGAAACGACCATTGTAATGTAGTGTTCGATAAACCCAAAGATCCACTAACTGACAAAAATTGCTGAGAAAACTGGAAAGCAGTTTGGCAGAAACTAGATATAGCTTTTCACAATGTGAGAATACATCTCACGATGTGTACCAAGATAAGGCCAAAATGGGTACATGGTTTAGACATAAATGGTGACATCATGAGCAAATTAGGTGAGCATGGAAAATTTTTACCTATCAGATCCATGAATAAGGAAAGAATTTATGACCAAACAACAGATTGAAAGGGCTGCAGAAAGTAAAACAGATCATTTTTTTATATAAAATTAAAACAGTTTTGCACAAAGAAAACAAATGCAGTCAAGATTAGAAGGAAAGCAAAGAAACTGGGGAGGAAAAATCACAAATTTTTCCTGATAAAAGCCTCATCTCTCAAACATAGAGGGAACAGAGTCAAATTTTAAAAAATAAGAGCCATTTCCCAACCGAAAAATGGTCCAAGGATATGAACAGGCAGTTTTCTAAAGAAATAAAAGCTATCTATAGTAATATTAAAAAATGCTCTAAATCAATCTTGACTAGAGAAATGTAAATTAAAACCTTCTAAGGTACCCCGTAGGGGCAGGCAGCTGTACATAAGAGTATTGGGCCTACAAACAGGAAGACCTGAGTTCAAATCCAACCTCAGATACTAAGTATGGGCAGACGACTTAATTCATCAGCTTCCTCACCTGTAAAATGAGCTAAAGAAGGAAATGGCAAACGCCTTCAGTATCTTTGCCAAGAAAACCCCAAATGCAGTCACGAAAAATCAGACATGACTAAAAGGACTAAACAACAATAAACCATTCTTTCCAAGTTCATTTTCTTGAATGGCCATCCCACTTCTTCATGGAATAGAACATACTCTGAGCTGTCAAATTAAGAATATAACAGTAATGAAGATGTAAATTAAATCAAAGAAAATGGATCTATTCCATTTCACATCTAACTGTCACTCCTCCAGTGTTACTAACATTATTTCAATGATCAGCCTTAGCTGGGTCTCAGGCCAGACTTCGTGCAGATATGTTTTTCTCTCCACCCTTCACTGTTCACTGTTCTGTGAGACTGCTACACATAATCTTCGCTCATTCTCCTCATAACATTTCGCCAATAAGCACACTCTCTAAAAGGATCCACTAGCCAAGCAAATAAAATCCTTGCTGGCTACGGCAATTTCTGGGCTATTTAGGTCTCCTTGTTATAGTGATTGCTTTCATCAGTTAAACTTCTCCAAGACATGGTAAATAAGCAGTCAACATACTTACTTTTGCCTCTATCTTATAATAAATAGGCTGAGTAAAAGCTGTTGTAATAGCACAAAATACTGTCATCTCACCTTTATTCTTTTTTTCTAACTCCATGTTAAATTTAACCTCTAAAACTGATCATAAATTGTTACCAGCTTCTGATCGAGCTACATACAGACAGCAGATTCTGAAATAATAAACATTTCCAATCAGCTACGATGTGCTCAACTTCATATTTTTATGTAATGCTGTTCAGTGTTTAACATGTGCAGGTGAAAAGAACATCTATAACTAAGGAGAAATTACTAATTTGCCAAAGCATAAATATATTATGAAAGTGTTTTAAATGCCTTGATTAGAAGCTATTACTATAGGAATACAATGTATTCTTAATTTAAAAGTCATCAAATTTTCATCCCAAATATTATGGAGTAAAAGAAGCATTTCATCCTTAAACTTTCATGAATTTATGTGGGATATGTACAATTTAGGTTAGGAAAAAAAGTTTTCAGACTTCTCTAAAAATAATTTGAATGTAAGGATTTTTTTCCCAGAATTTTCCCAGATAATTGTTATCTGTTAGTTACTTTAGTTTGTTTGATTTGCGTTTACAAAAACAACAACAAAATATTTTTCACCTTTAATTAACACACAACATCCACAAGAGTAGACGAAAAAAAAAAATCCTAAGTAGGTAAGCCTACTTCTTTCTGAAACAATGTGGACTTTGACATGAGTCATTTCTTTTGTTTTTTAAACAAATAACCGCAATTTTTATTTGGATGCCATGTTCACAATGTTACAATTCTGAGGATAAATCTTTTCTTTAAAAGCTATGATTCCATAATAAAAAACCAAAGAATAAGTGATACTTTCACAAGAAAAATTTTTTAAACAAAATAAAAGGAGTATAGGACCCAAAATCCTGCAATTTACACCATTTCTCCTCAGGTTTGAGTTTTCCTCAAGAGGCACATGCTGGACTATTCATTTGGATCACCGGGTCACAGATTTAGTGCTGGAAGGAACCTTACAAGTAATTCAGTCTCAGATTTCATGGTCTCAGGACCCCTCACATGTTCAAAAATTTCTGAGGACTCTCCCTAAAGAGCTTTTGTTTATATCGGTCATATCCACCAGTCTTTACCATATTAGAAATGAAAACATCTTAGTATTACTATGAAAATAAGGATCTCAGGGATCTCTCGGACCACACTTTAAGAATTCATGATTTAGTTCACACCCCACCCCAAATACTACAAATGAGAAAACTAAGACTCAAAATAGTTAAGGTCACATAAATAGTAAGCAGCAGTCAGGATTTAAAATCCAACCCTCTTTTCTATCACACCAAACATAGCGTTACCGTTGTGGTAGGGGAAGCCTTCTCACACCGAGTTTGCTAAAAATTGTCCATACTCATATCTGATATATTCTAAGTTTCTCATAGCATTTCTTCCCTATAGTTAGAATTAAAACCATCAAGTTCTTTCTTCCCCAGATCTCCATAGACTATGTTAGCAGATTGACTGATGGCCTTAAATGGGCTTCTTTTATAGAATAAGGAAGAATTAGAAGTGGGGAAAGGAGGAAGAATTTAATACCAAATGCCCCAGGCACTTGGAAATTTACTATATTTCTAAAGCCTCTCAAGAAAGGTAAATCCATAACCATTCATTTAGCCCAATTCAGTGTTGGGTACACTGATGGAAAGCTCTCTTTTATCTCTAACCCCTTGTTAAATATAAACTCATTTCCTCTTTTCTTATCCTCTGGGAAGATGGAAAACAGTTGGTCACCATTTGTTCTTATACTGCAATAATACAATATATTGTATATAATAATAATACAATATATTCCCATAATGGGAAGGACCAATAGTCCAGCTATTCTAATATTTTGTGTCTGATGGTAATACCAAAGAATAATTTGTGGGAGAGCATGGTTACATATATTTATCTATATATACCTATATAGATATCTTTCAGTCATATCAATATGTAAATTACAGTTTGCCTTAATTTATTTTTAGCCTGGCACTCATGAAATAGTTTATATCAACCCAGGAGTTACTTAAAATTTTTTTTTTGCCCAATTACCCCTTTAACTAGTCATATAAATTAATTTGTGTAAATGCGCAATGTAGTGTGTGAAGTATTAGTACTTCCTTTGTTGGTTTAAATCTATATTCTGTCCCTTATTTTTAGTATTATACTGAGATTCTAAATAATATAAACAATTTTTCCAATTATTTATTAGAAGTTATTGCAAGTTCAGCTTTGTGGCTGCTGAGCTTTTTCAGTCTTACCTGACATGTTGTGACCCCATTTGGAGTTTTCTTAGAAAAGATACTAGAGTGCTTTGCCATTTCCTTTTCTAGTTCATTTTACAGAAGATAAAATGTAGGCAAGCAGGGTTAAGAGACTTGACCCGGTTCAGACAGGTAGTACGTGTCTGAGGGATGGCTCAGGAGGAGAAGTGAGGCTGGTGACTTGCACAGCACTCCCTCACTCAAAACAAAGTCAAGAGAAAGTCATGTCATCATTTCTATGATGTCATGATTCTCTTTGAAAACAAAGGACAAATACAACCTGTGAGTAGACTAAGCTGCCTAAATGGGGACTCAGCCATCTGGGCAACTCAGCTCATCAACCTAGCCCTCTCCCTTTTCCTTCTCTCCCAAAGAAGGTAAATTTTGGTTGCCAGAAGTTGATCAGTTAACTTGGGGTACACTGCATTGGCTAGATTCCTTCCCCTTTTCTTTCCTTCTTTCTTGTCTCCCCTAAAACCTTAGACGCCGTGCACTCTGAAGCCCATGGACTGAACAATGAAGGGTCCTTGCCCAATCTTCACTCAATGGCTGTTTTGGAACCTCCTGGCTTAGAGTGAATGTAAATAGTAAGTTTCTCTTTGAAACAACAGGCCTGAGACTCCTGCCCCTCCCAGCACGATTTATCTACTTATTATTTTCTATTAAAGGAGCTATTCCCTTGACTACTTTTTAAAGAAGCCTATTCACTGAATGGACATGACCTCATTTTCAATGAGTACCTGAAAAGGCCTTAGCCTAAAAGGCCAAAGTCTCCCAGTGCATCCTGGGTCATCTCCAGTCATGCTGATGATTCAGACAGCTCTGGAGGAGAAGGGAGGCTGGTGACCTGCACAGCCCTCCCTCACTCAAAACAAAGTCAAGTTCAAGTCATGTCATCATTTCTCTGATGTCATGGTCCTCTTCAAAAATGGAGGACAAGCACAACAGTGTGTCTGAGGCCAAATTTGAATTCAGATCTAACTAACTGCAGGCCAGGTGCGCTATTCACTCCAGCACCTCAGCTACCGTTTACAAGTTCACCTTATCCATAGTCTTCATAATTTTGCAGATTTCAATCAAAACTAGACTTCTCAGGCTTTATATTTCCAAACTAAATAATCAAATAGATCAATGAACTGGGAAAACCAAAAAACTAGAAAACCAAAAATTTTAAAACCAAAATAGAAATTCTAAAAATCAAAGAGATTTCAAAAAAATTGAAAGCAAATTAAGGAAACAATTTTTATTAGGTTATTCTCAATAATAAAAAGACTCTCTATATTCCTTTACTCACTTTCATTGCCTTTCTGTGGACATTCTTCAGTACTGTTTGTCTACTGAAATGCAGCAACCAGAGTTCCAAGTGGTATTAAGAGTAGGCTAAGATTGTTTACTTTGTTTCTAAATAATCCTCGTAATGATGTCCAACATCTGGTTCTTTTTGACTAGAGTAGCTAGCACACTGCTAGCATGTCACAATATCCTAGTTACATACGTCATAAAATCAGAAACTTGCTGATTTGTAAGGAATCTCAAAAGTCATCTAGTGCAACCCTTATTCAAACATAAATCTGTAATGCTCCCAATAAGTAATCAAGTCTATCAAGGCTCTACTTGAAGACTTCCATTGACTGAGAGCTCAGTAACCTATCCCGCCAAAGCCTATTCCATTTGGACCGTGACTTGTTAGTGTAATCTTTGAAATCTTTCTTTTATGAAAGAGCTTTAAACCACTTCCATGTAATTTCTGTGCAGTGGAAATTCCATTCCACCCCAGTCTTGCTCTTTGAGGCTATGAACCAAATCTAATCCCTCTTCTGTATAACAAGATAATGCTTTAAATAGTTGAGAACAGCTATGTTGCTGTCCTACCCCACCCAAGTTCTCTCTTCTTCAGGATAAATAGCCCAGCTGTTTCACCTGATCCCTAGTGGCAATTTCCCCTAAAAAACTTCGGCTTCTTAGCCTTCTGTTCTCCAAATTAAACAGTCCCAATTTCCTTAATTTCTCACCAAATACAATTTTTCAGCGCTTTATTTGGATTTATTGTTCTAATGTGAACCCTTTAAAACTTTTTCTCAATATTCAATCTCAAAACTGAGCATAGTTGATTCAAGACTTCATTAATTCAGAATTTATGATAATTCTGAAAAAGGTATGCACAAGTTTTTCTATGAAGAAAAGATTTGCTACAGCAGATCAATATTAAAAATAAGCTCAAGAAAAATGCTTTAACTCCTTAAAAGAACTTTTATTAAGCATCTTAAAGTACCTTAGAAACTATGATAAAAAAAGTGAACATAGAAGGCCTAACATTTTCTTAGCCTAATCACCGAAATTCAAACTACTGTACTTATGTAATAAAACCACACATCTTTTAATATACATCCATCACAGTCCTCAAATATGTATGAAGCACCTAGTACATATCCATGACAGTGCTAAGCACTGGGGAGACAAAGAAGGAAAAAAATCCCCTCTCTCCAAGAGCTCACACTTTACAACAGGGGAAACCATGCAAACAACTGTATACAAACAGGATATACACAAACTATATTAGAGACTATCAAGAGAATAAAGGCAGTAGCATTAAGAGGGATGTGGAAAGGTTTTCTGGGGAAGGTAAGATCAAGAGATCGAGATGAAGAAGAATAAAATTCCAAGCCTGGGAGACAAGTCAGTAAAAATGCCAAGTGGAATTATGAAGCGTCATATGGGAGGAACAGCAAGGAGGCCAGGGAGAGGAATACACAAGGGCCTATACCAAGGGGGTTCAAGGGTCAGAGAAGGGACAAAGGCAGAATCAACAAGACTTGGCAACTGATGAAATATGATGGGGTTAGAAGGAAAAGAGGAAGTAAGGGGAAAGAATAACAACCAGGTCAGGAGTCAAAATAAATGGTGCTCTTGATAGTAGTATGTAAGTTGGGAATAGTGGAGGCTTTGGGGAAAAGAGAATGCCTTCAGTCATGGACATACTAAGTTTAAGATGTCGACAGAACACCCAGTTTGAGATGTCCAAGAAAGGTCAACAGAAAGGTTAGGGCTGAATAAAGAGATGTGGGAATCTTAAGTATAGAGACGATAGCTGAACCCATTGGAGTTGGGAAAAATCACCAAGCAAAATAGCAAAAAGAAAGAAGGGAAGAGCCTTGGGCATCACCCACAATTAATGGGCGTGACCTGGATGAAGATACTGCAAAGGAGATGAGAAAAGACTAGAACAGGGAAAGACCTGCAGACAAACCAGCAGACTTTTATCATAGATCAAGTGCAAAATGATAATGACAATGAAGGCCTGTACCAGGGCAGCAGCATCGGAACTAGATTGGATATGGGGGGTGAGAGATAGTAAGGAGTCCAGGATTACACCCAGGTTTCAAGTTGGAAGTACTGGGAAGACTGTGGTGCCCTCAACAGTAGTAGGGAAGGCAAGGGGAAGGGGAGATTCAGAGGGCAAGAAAGTGAGTTCTGTTTTGGATATGTTGAGTTTAATATGTCTACTGGATAGCTAGTCTGAAGTGTTTAAAAGACAACTGAAAATGCAAGAATAGAAGTCGGCAGAAAAGTAAGGGCAAAATCAGAATCACCAACGTAGACATGATCATTACAGCCATGGGAGCTGATGAGAAGACCAAGGGAAGAAACAGAGCTATAAGACAGGGCCCTGCGGGACACCCACGGCGACGCGCACCTACAGCGGCGTGCCACAAATGAGGATCCGGTAAAAGAGCACAAGGAGGGATCTAACAGATGGAGGAAAACCCTAAGAGGGCAGTGTTAAAAATTAACAAGAAGAAAGTACTAAAGACAAAAGTGCTGCGTCAAACTCTCCAGAAAGAGGTGAAGAAAAGAAAAAAGCCAAAGAAAGATGAGTGAGAAATAAAATACTGGGTTACACAATTTATTCCAAGCAGTTACTCAGTATCCCTTACCATAACTAGTCAAAATTCTTTAAATTATACTCTTAAAAAAGAGCCTATTTATGTAATTAATATAATGGAAATATTGCCCAAATGTCGAATATGCCTTTAGAAACTCTAGAGTTGGCTTCACAGAAACATTATAGTGCCAATTTTCTGTCTCTTACAAATATTTTTCTAATTACACTCTCTCACATAGCACTGCAATGATATTCATACCTCAAGGATCCATGATTTTATTGGGAAGGATACTCTATCCATCCTCACAGACTGCAACCCCTTCAATGGCTTAACATATGATCTTTTAGTGAAAAAGGAAAAGATAAACACTTGGGCAGAGCCAAGATGGCAGAACAGAGGCAGGGACATGCTCAAGCTCTTCCCCCAAATCCCTTGAAATACCTGCAAAAATTGACTCTAAACAAATTCTAGAGCAGCACAAGCCACAAAATGAAAGAGTAAAACTTATTTCCAGCCCAAGACAACCTGGAAGGCCAACAGGAAAGATCTATTGCACTGGGCTCAAAATGGAATGCAACCCAACTGCCAGCACAGACGGACTGGAGCAGGCCTCAGGGCACTGACAACTGCTGTGATTTCCAGATTTCTCAACCCAAAAATGCCAAAGACAGCTTTAAAGGTCGGTGAAAAAGTTCTCTCACCTGGGTGAGAGGAGAACATGGTCTAACCCCAGTTCCCAGGGCAGCGGCAACCACTGCTGCAGAAGTGGCGCTTCTGGAGTTCTCAGCCTACAGACAGTAGGGGAATTGAGTGCAGATCTGAGTCTCAATCATGAGTGGTGGTCCTAGGGTGAGGAGGAGCACTGGGGTGAGAAAGAGCGCTGAGGTGGCAGAGCTGGTGGTGGCTGTGCAGAGGGAATCCTACTCACAGTTCCAGGGCAGAAAAGAGTGCTTGTGATTGCTCACAGACCAGAGCACAGGTCAGGAGAGGAGTGAACACCTCTCCTTGATTATACCACTTTGGAGGAACTGAAAACTTATGGGTGCCTAGAGATATGTCAGAAAACAGTTGCTGCACAAAACCTCTGAAACCTGGGATAGTATATCCTCCACTTAACAAAGAGCTCAAAAGTCAAGTAATTGGCTGGGAAAATGCCCAAAAAGGGGGAAAAAATTAGACTACAGAAGGTTACTTTCTTGGTGAAAAGGTATTTTCTCCCATCCTTTCAGATGAGCAAGATCTAAGCATACTATCAGAGGAAGACATAAAAGTCAAGGCTTCTACATCCAAAACTTATAAAAAAAAATATGCAATGGACTCAAGTCATTGAAGAGCTCAAAAAGGATTCTGAAAATCAAGTAGGAGAAGTAGAAGAAAAATTGGGAAGGGAAATGAGAGTGATGCAAGAAAATCATGAAAAACAAATCAACAGCTTACTAAAGGAGACCCAAAAAGATAACACCTTTAAAAATAGACTAACCCAAATGGCAAAAGAGGTCCAAAAAGCCAATGAGGAGAAGAATACCTTAATGAAGGAGAAGTTTCAAAAGCTCACTGAACAGAATAATTTGTTGAAAGAGAGAACTGAATTCAGAGAAATTAATGACTATGAATTAAACCAAGCAGTTAGTAAACAAAACCAAAAATTTGAAAAAATAGAAGATAATGTGAAACATCTCATTGGAAAAACAACTGACCTGGAAAATAGATCCAGGAGAAACAATTTAAAAATTATGGCACTACCTGAAAGCCTTGATCAAAAAAAGAGCCTAGACATTATCTTCCATGAAATTATTGAGGAAAACTGCCCTGATATTCTAGAACCAGAGGGAAAAATAAATATTGAAAGAATCCACCAATCACCTCCTGAAAGAGACCCGAACAGAGAAACTCCTAGGAATATTGTGGCCAAATTTCAGAGTTCCCAGATCAAGGAGAAAATACTGCAAGCAGCTAGAAAGAAGCAATTTGAGTATTGTGGAAATACAATCAGGATAACACAGGATCTGGCAGCTTCAACATTAAGGGATCAAAGGGCTTGGAATGGGATATTTCAGAGGTCAAAGGAACTGGGACTAAAACCAAGAATCACCTACCCAGCAAATCTGAGTATAATACTTCAAGGGAATAAATGGTCATTCAATGATATAGAGGACTTTCAATCATTCACTTCATACTGAGGAAAAGACCAGACCTGTATAGAAAATCTGACTTCCCAAGACAAGAATCAAGAGAAGCATGAAAAGATAAACAGGAAAGAAAAATCATAAAAAGACTCTAAAGCTGAACTGTTTGCTACATGGAAAGAATGTATTTATAACTCTTGAATCTTTCAGTAATTTGGGTACATGGAGAGATTGTACATACGCGCGCGCACACACACACACACACACACACACACACATATAAAGATAGAGAGTACAGGGTGTGTTCAATCAGAAGAGATGATATTCACACAAAAATAAAATAAAATAAAAATTAAGGGGTAAAGGAGGAAAATACCGGAAAGAGAAAGGGAGAAATGGAACGGGGCAGGCTATAACTCATAAAAGAGATAAGAAAAATCTTGTTCAATGGAGGAGAAAAAGGAGAGGGGAGAGGGGAAAAATGAAGCTACTCTCTTCACATGTGGCTGAAGGAGGGAATAACATGCTCACTAAATTTGATATGAAAATTTATATCATACCACAGAAAATTAATGACATCTTTAGTTTGGGGGAAAGAATTTCAGTCCAAATTTCCTAGAGGACGGTAACCTCAGGTAAAATTCGGCTTTGATTGTAAAGTCAAGGTTTTAATGGTAAATTTGATTTTACGATGGCTATTTAATCAAGAACTAGAACATGTATAGAAAGGCATGTAAGCCACTTCAGATTTGCCTAAAAGATGTTCCTTAGCCAAAGTGAAATTACAATATTTGAAACCTGGTCATTGTAACTTGCCATTTTTAGACGCTATGGGACTGTTAAGTGACTGTTCTTCTGAGTCTAACTCCAGGTATGGATAGCAAGAAAGGCAGTCTGAGCCTCCAATACATGATGCCAGTAAGCCTGTGAGATGCTGGCATGAGCTGCAAAAGGTGATCTCATGGGAAGGGTGGGAGAGCAGCTGCTCAGCATGGGCTGAAGTAGGATTCTCCTGACTCAATTTCCCCACTGACACCTGGCAGACTTTAAGCCTGGCTGAATGCAAGTTCACAATCTACTCCTGCCTGGAATTGACATGAAGTTGGAGAGATACTGGTTCCCTGCAGTGTCCCTACTCTTGTTGGCAATTTCCTATAGTCAAAAGGTTTGTAAGCTTAATATCAGATCTATTAAATTACAGATTATTGGTAGGGGAACATCTGAGGTTAAGTCTAAAATTAAGCTATTATTCATAGGACTTTAGACCAACAACAACAAGTTAGAGTCCTTTAATTCTTAGTAATACTGTGGAGACGATCAGGTCAAGAGCTTGTGAAGTTAGCAACATAAATATTATTTGTGTCTCAGTTGGTTAATGTTTAAAAAAAAAATTCTTTTGTGGTCCATATTGTAAATGTTTTAAAAAGAAGTATCACCTGACCAAAAGTTTGAATTGTTTTATCTGTTGTAAACTGTGTTAAAAATGAAAAATAAAATTAAAAAAAATTAGAATGGAGGAGATGGAAGCTAATGACTTTATAACAAATCAAGAAATTATAAAACAAAACCAAAAGGATGAAAAAAATAGAAAACAATGTGAAATATGTGATTGGAAAAACAACTGACCTGGAAAATAGATCCAAGAGAGATAATTTTAAAATTATTGGTCTGCCTGAAAACCATGATCAAAAAAAGAGCCTTGACATCATCCTTCAAGAAATTATCAAAGAAAACTGCCCTGATATTCTAAAACCAGAGGGTAAAACAGAAATGGAAAGAATTCACTGATCACCTCCTGAAAGAGACCCCAAAAGGAAAACTCCTAGCAATATTGTAGCCAAGTTCCAGAGTTCCCAGGTCAAGGAAAAAATATTACAAGCAGCCAGGAAAAAAAAACAGAAAAAAACAATTCAAGTATTGTGGAAATACAATCAGGAGAACACAGGATTTAGCAGCTTCTATACTAAGTTATCAGAGAGCTTGGAATATGATATTATAGAGGACTAAAACCAAGAATCACCTACCCAGCAAAACTGAGTGCAATACTTCAGGGAAAAAAATGGAATTTCAATGAAATAAAGGAATTCCAAGCATTGTATTCTTGTTGAAAAGACCTGAGCTGAACAGAAAATTTGACTTTCAAATACAAGAATCAAGAGAAATATGAAAATGTAAACAGAAAAGAGAAGCCTTAAGGAACTCATTGAAGTTGAACTGCTTACATTCCTACATGGAAAAACATTTGTAATTCATGAGACCTTTTTCAGTATTAGAGTAGTTAGAGAGAATTTATATGTGTGTATGTGTATGTATGTAGGTGCATATGTGTATGTATATCATATGTGTAGGTATGTATATGGGTGTGGATGGATAAACAGACAGATAGGCAGATAAGATAGATAGATACAGAGGAAGAGAGAGAGACAGAGAGACAGAGGGTACAGGGTGAGCTGAATATGGAAAATACCTAAAAAATAAAATTTACTGTTGAGAGGAATGTACTGGGAGAAAGAGAAAGGGAGAGGTAGAATGTAGCAAATCATCTCACATAAAAGAGGCAAGAAAGAGCTTTTATGATGAAGGAGAGGAAGGAGGAAATGAAAAGGACTAAGGGAGCCTTACTCTCATGGGATCTGGCTTAAGGAGAGAATAACACACACTCAGTTGGGTAGGGAAATTTATTTTACCCTACAGGAAGGCAGGAGCAAAGGGGATAGGAGAGGGAGGATAATAGAAGGGACATCAAATTGGGGAAAGGGATAATCAGAAGCAAGTACTACTGTGGGAACAGGTAAAGAGAGAAAATGGAATAAATGGAGGGCAGGACAGAGAGAAATGTGGTTGGTCTTTCCCAACACAACTGTCATGGAAGTGTTCTGCATGGCTACACATGGATGAGCTATATTGAACTGCTTGCTTTCTCAGTGAGGGTGAGTGGGGAGGGAGGAAGAGAATATGGAACTCAAAGCTTTAAAAATTAATGTTAACAATTTTTTTCATGCAACTAGGAAATAAGATGTACAGGCAATGGGGTATAGAAAACTATTTTGCCCTATAGGAAAACAGAAGGGAGAGGGGGTGGGAAAAGGAGGAGGATGATAGAAGGGAGGACAGACTTAGGGGAAGGGGTGCATGGGGTACATGCTGTCCTGGAGTGAGGGGTAGGGAGAGATGTGAGGAAATTTGGAATTCAAATTCTTATGGAAGTTAATGTTGAAAACTGAAAAATAACTGTATTACGTATTAAAAAAAAAAACCCGATAAACACTTAATAGCCAACCTGGCATCACCAGGCCCATACTGGAAGCCTTTTTCACATGAAATGACCTGTCAGAGCTTATAATCCCACTAATATAACCTTTGAAAAATTAAGAATACCTCAGCACTATGATGATATGTTCTTATTTGCAGTCTCTCAGTAGTATGCGACACAGCTCAAAACAATTTATAATCTTGAAATAGATCCCAGAAGAAGTATGGACATTAAATCTTTCAAGTCTTAATTTCTAAGATTTATATATCTGTTAAATCATACTTAGAAACTTAGTCTAATACTCTTGAAGAGAAAACAACTATTAGCAAATTATTTAATTAAGAGCCTATTTGTAGTTCTATGAAGAATAATTAAGTGAATATTTAGTATTTCTAGATGACTCAACTGAAAATACAGTTTAGCTGTGCTCCCTACCCCACTTCCACAATTTCTCCCCCTAAAAAAAGCAAGGTAAGTACAATTTATACGTATTTGTGAAATTCAAGAACCTTTATGACTATAAGGCAGCCAGAATTATAGTCAGTAAAGACAACCTCTGATTAGAAAAAATGATTATTTTTGATAACTGGCTAATTGTTATTCCGTTTATTAATATCTGTTCCACTTTAGAATTTAGCTCCAATAATAACCTTCAGCCCTCTATTCCCACCTCTCAAAAATCAATTCTGGTTAAGCTTCTCAATCCATCAGCTGAACGAGTCAAACAGTCCCCATTCGTATCTATGAATCGTACTCACCATTGGAGCTTTCACAGGGGCTCTGAAGACAATGGTCAGCGGCTTTCCCAAGCTGCTGAGTCTTTCCTTCACTGCCTGATTCCTCTATAGTATCCATTTGCGAATGTTTTATTAATAAGGTGTCTGCTTGCCCTGGAGATTGTGGCTGCTGCTTCTCCTGTTCAGTTCTCAGTATATCATCTACTCTTTCTAAAGACACTGGAGAGTGCTGAGGGTTCTCCTTCTCAGTAAGTGATTCCAGATTCTCGTCAGATTCTTGGCTCTTCTCTCCCTTAGCATCTAGACTGTTCTTAGCACCCAGTTCTATTCCTGGATCAACGTCCACACAAGAATGAGTATCTTCGTGGGCCTCTTCTCCCACAACAGGCTGAGAGGCAATATCAGCTGAGGACTCATCTTTTGTGGCTTTCTCTTCTACAATGACACCACAGCTTTCTGAGGTGGCCTCTCCCCCAGCCTCTGGGTCCTTCTGTTCCAGTTCTTCATCATGCATTTTCAGTTTTTTTGGAGAATCACTACCACTGACACTAGTATTAACTTCCATAGCTCCTTGGTACTCTTGATCTGGGATTTTTTCTTGGAGGCATAATCCTGGTGACTGAGTCTGAATCAGAGAGGGATGGAGTGGGCTACTCTCCCTGTTTTCTTTCTCTTCTTTCTGCCCCTCCTCTTGACTTTCACAAGGGGTTTCAGGAATTTCTTCAACCTCAGAAATTGAAGACCTCTTCTCTGCGTGATATTGTTTAGCCTCCACAGAGACCTCCTGATCTAATGCATTTAAGTGGGCCTCAGACGCAACAGCCTCAGATGAAACAGCCTCAGATGGAACAGCCTCAGACGGAAGAACCTCAGACGGAACAGCCTCAGACGGAACAGCCTCAGACGGAACAGCCTCAGACGGAACAGCCTCAGACGAAACAGCCTCAGAGGGAAGAACCTCAGACGGAAGAGCCTCAGACGGAAGAGCCTCAGAAACAGCCTCAGACGAAAGACTCTCAGAAAGAAGTACTTGGCTTCCTGAATCACATGTAAAATCAACACAAACATGTTCCATCTCTTCTCTGGTTTTGCATTCAGTGGCTGAAATGATCATTTCATTTGTAGTTTTTACAGCATCTTCTGTCTTTTTACAGTTTTCACTCAGCTCTTCTTGACTGTCTTTTGTTTGGTTCACTAGTACACTAGAATCTTCTGTGGGACAAACTTTAGATTCCAGAGTTTGAGATACAGGTTGCGTATCTTCAGTCTGCGTGTTCTTAGCATCTTCATCGATCTGCTGAGAGGTCAAACTCTCCATCTTTGTAGACTGGCTGCAATCACTTCCAGAAAGCATCAGCTCACAGGATTCTCCCATTAGTGGCTGCCCAAGATCCTCAGTGGGATTTCCTTCCTCAGTCTGTGAAGTCTTAGAGCACTCCACTGTGAAAGAGGAATTGTATCTATCTTCAGTGTTCTTTTCGTCACTTGGTCCCTGCTCCAAACTTGGAGATGGAATAAAAATGTCCTAAGGAGAGAAAAGGTAATAAACATTTTTTCTTCACATTCAAATTACTTTGTTCACCTATAACTCACATCAGAAACCTACATCTCTTTTTATTCAAACTAGAAACCAAATAACTGAGTTTATAAGCACTTTGCCCATGATCACAGGGTTAAAAAAGGTGTGTTTAGGAAAAAATCCCAGATTTGTATATCAATCTTTTTCTCAAAACAAAAAGCTACTTCCTCCTCTAGTTCCTCTTGCCAAATCACAGACATGAGTAAAACAGAATGTATATAAGATATTTTTAAAGATAACAGACTTCTCCCTTGGAAGAAAGGAAAAACATTTAAATATTTGACTACATATGTTTAGAGTTCCAATACAGCGTCACACAGCTAAATGGGCACTTTAAAAATAATGATGGTGAAGAATCAGCACGCACTTGTGTGAATTTTACTAAAGGACTCTGTCTTAGGAAGAGTGGTGATTGTGAAACCCAGAAAGTACATGACTCCTTAAACACAGAGTAAACCGTTCAGTGAAGTTCTCATTCTTTCACAAAAGAGCAGTGCAACCATCTTGCTTCCCAGTATTATGGCAGCTGATGAATGTCACTACGCTGATAACAAGTCAAATCTAGGACAGATGTCAATTCTAAAAGATTTTTCTTTTGCTGTGCCACTCTGAATTGGAATTGTGAAAAGTTGTATGCCAAGCAGGCGAGGTATGAATGTGCTATTATTTTAAAATTATAACATCTAACTAGGAATCAAATAAGATTACAAGACAGTCCATACGTACAATATCAGTCTATATTTCAGCGCCTTGAATTTTTTCTTTGCTCTTTTGGAAAATACGCAGCTAAGTCCTAAATACTATGAATAATAAATCCCCTAAAGTGTTTGCATTATTTGAATACGCACTGCATATTTCCACTGGGCTAGAATAAATAATCAGAGTTTACATAAATATAACTTTGAATAGCACAAATGCAAACAGGAATTCCATTATTTGCACTAATTGGGACCTGACTGTAACGGTCACATATCTGAGAGCCTGGACAAACACTTTTTTTTTCTCCCCTTTTTTTTTGCGAGGCAATCTGGGTCAAGTGACTTGCCCAGGGTCACACAGCTAGTAAGTGCCTGAAGCCACATTTGAACTCAGGTCCTCCTGATTCCAGGGCCGGTGCTCTATCCACTTCACCACCGAGATGCCCCTTTAGACAGACACTTTTAACAACTACTTTTAAAATACATTCCTTTTGAAAATGTGTTTAATAGACCCAAATGTATAATCATACAAGTCATTCCCCAATTGATAAATGGTCAAAGGATATGAACAGGCAATTTTCAGAGGAAGAAATTAAAGCTATCTATAATCATATGAAAAAATGATCTAAATCACTATTGATTAGAGAGATGCAAATCAAAACAACTCTGAGGTACCACATCACACCTATAAGATTGGCAAACATGACAGAACAAGAAAATGATAAATGCTGGAGAGGATGTGGGAGAGTTGGAACACTAATTCATTGTTGGTGGAGCTGCGAGCGCATCCAACCATTCTGGAGAGCAATTTGGAACTATGCCCAAAGGGCTACAAAAATGTGCATACCCTTTGACCCAGCAATATCGCTACTAGGACTATATCCCCAAGAGATCATAAAAATGGGAAAGGGTCCCACATGTACAAAAATATTTATAGCAGCACTCTATGTAGTTGCCAAAAACTGGAAGTCAAGGGGATGTCCATCAATTGGGGAATGGCTGAATAAATTATGGTATATGAATGTAATGGAGTACTATTGTGCCATAAGAAATGATGAACAAGAAGACTTCAGAGAGGCCTGGAAGGACTTATATGACCTGATGCTGAGTGAAAGGAGCAGAACCAGGAGAACTTTGTGCACAGCAACGACCACAGTGTGTGAGAGTTTTTTCTGGTAGACTTGGATTTTTGTAATAATGCAAAAACTTCTTATAAAAAAAAAAAAATCCCAAAGGTGGTTCTCAAGGCAAAATGCCTTCCACACTCAGAGAAAGAAATATGGAAGTCATTCGCAAAATGTAGCAGATCATGTTTGTGTATGTGTATGTGTTTGTGTATCATGTTCTGATTTGTTATACGATTTCTTTCAGTTATTTTAGTCTGACTACATAGCATGACTATAGTGAAAATATACTCAATAGGAAAGTATATGTAGAATCTATACAGAATTGTATGCAGTCGTGGGGAGGGAGGGGGGTAGTGGGGGGGGATAAAATCGCAATTGTATGGCAGTGATTGTTAAACATTAAAAAATAAAAAAAAATAAATAAAGTACTTGCTAAGGTGGCTTTACTATGTGTCAGTAACTATGGTAGGAGCTGGCGATACAAATACAATAAATCTTGGCAAGGACTTCTCAGAAAACATGAAAGAAGTTCGAGAAAAATTATGTTCGAACATTTTATATAATATACCACAAGCTTCAAATGGATGCATGATCTGAAGATTAAAGTCATAGCATTAAAAAAAAGAACAGAGGAAAATCCGATCAGGTACCTTTAAAAGCAACAGCTAAAGGCAGAATTCTTACCAAACAAGATTAGAGAATAAAACTGATAATTCTGATTACATGAAACTGAAGAACTCTTATACAAATTTAATGGAACTAGAATAAGGGAAGCAGTTGACAAGGGGAAAAAGCTATCACGTAGGTCTGACGCATGCCTGATTTCCCAGATTTCGAGGGAACCAGCATGGACATATACAATTAAAAGTCATTCCCCAGTGGGTGAAGGCAAAAAAGATATAAACAAATAGTTCTTAAAATGACTATGAACGATTATATGAAGGATTGCTTCAACTCACTAATAATTAGGGAAAAATAAATTAAACCAAGTCTAAAGCTTCATTTCATGCCTAGAAAATCGGCAGATAACAAAAAATGGGAAGTCAAAATTGGAGAAGTTGTGGAAAGATAAGCATATCAAAGATAGCAGGAAAGTACACAAAATATTTCTAAGCACTTTTTTTTGGTAGCAAGTAAGTGGAACAAGGAATAGCTAAAAAAAATGATGGTGTCTGAATAGCAGAGAGGTGCAGAAGGAGCCACGTGCTTTCACACATGGCCAAATGGTGATTCCTTTAGTTCCATTACGCAAGGCAGGGCCAGGGCTTCTATTTTTGAAAGAAAGATTTTTGGAGAGGGATGGTGCTAATACAGACACACAGACACACACTCACACATCAAAGAAAGGGTCAACGAAACATTTAAAAATACACAAAAGATCAAAATCAGAAGAAGTTCAGAAAGGAACAAAGCAATTCTGTTAAGTTTAACATTTTCTTAAAAAAGCCCTCAAACGACTTGCAACAGAAATTTTGTTCTTTGTATGTTGAAATATTCATATTTAAGTTCATAATAAAAAAAGAACATTTGAAATTAAAAAAACAGGCACACCGCTACACTGCTCCTAAAGCTCAGTTAGTCCAATCATTTTGGAAACAAGATCTCACTGGCAGACGTATACACCAAGCAGGTCAGAGACAAAAAAGGTCCCATTTATAGCCATGTATTGATAACAGCACTTTCGGTAACAGCAAAGAACTGGAAGCAAAGTAGATAGATACCCCATCCGTGGGAAGTAGAGAAGCAAACAGTGATACATGAATATAACGGAATATTGCTGTACCATAAGAATTGACTAATTGAAGAGACAGAGAAATACGTGCTCTTCTATGAAATGATGCAAAATGAAGCAGTCAGAACAAAGAATACAGTGCACATAATGACAAAAAATGTAAATGTATAAAAACAAAAAAACAAGGCAAGGAAAACGGAATGCAGGGAAATGATAATGATCAAGGAAGAGACATGAGGATGCACCTCCCTCCCTCATTTTCAGATACGGAGGACGATACACATGGGACAACGTCAGACCGGACTGAGGAGCAGGTTTGTTTTGCCGAATTATTTTCTTTCTTTTTCTGTTATTCGGGACAATTCCCAAGAAAGAAGGTTCGAGGTATATTGGAAAATGAAAAACAAAAAATACAAATCAAAGTGTAAGTTCTTCATAGTTGTCAAAGTTTGGTACATATAAAATATGACAGTTAGAAATAAACTACTCAGAGCAAATATTACTTGTGGATTACCAAAAATATGGACTTTTTAGCAGCACTTAGTAAAACTTGTGGCTGATTTGGTATTTTTTGATAAATTATTAAAATTACAAGTCTGAAATGATGAATGAAAATACAGTGAAGGAATGAAAGATACTTACTACATCTCTGCTACTTTTCTTCACACTAAACTTGAGAGGAAGGGATCTTCGGACCTTTTCTTTAGGACTTCTCTTAGGCGAGAAGCAACCTGCCTTCCCTGACTCCACCCTAGGAATTTTTTCATAAGAGGGAAGAAAAAAAATGCAATTTTTGATAACGACAATTTAAGCTGTATATGTTGCCAACAATATTTTTTCTGCGAGGCAAAACTTAACATAAAAATCCACAATAAGTTTTAGTGCTCATCTCCTAAAAGAATAAAAATATCAGACACTCTTGATGGAGGAGTCCTAACTAGCTATGTGGGACCTTTGGCAAATCACAACTTGATGACAGTTTCCTCAACATTTATAACATTAGGATTTATATCAGATGATTTCTAAGTCTATTCTAGATCTAAGATTTTATAAGTAGTGGGAATATGAAAACTTTATTTGTGTACCTAATTGTCATGCTTCTGACAAGAACTATTATAGTCCTTTGAACTTGGATCAAATAGATTTTCAAATCACAAGTAAAACATTAAGATGATATACTGTAGGGCAAAAGAGACAAGATTTTAATCAAGCAGAAGTGGTTTTTAGATTGAGAATCTTTCTTTGATAGAGGGAAAAAAGGAAAATGTTCTTGACTAATAAGAGTATACTGACAGGGAAATTTTCAAAAATGTTTTATTATTAAAATTGTATCAGTTTGCAGAAACAATAAATAACAAAGCAAACTATCCAAATCATTTAAACTAAGTTTCATTAGTTATCAGTGACTGAAGCAACTCACCTGCACACTTTTTCGCTTGCAATCCTTGTACTTCGCCTCTGAACACCTGTACTGAACCAACGACTTCCACTGATGGCTATGGGGGAGACTGAACTCTGGGAAGATGCACCAGGACTTGCTTCAAACTGAACTACAAAAGTAGCATAACATATATTAACTGATTTGTTTTAAAGCACAAAACATCAATAATATTGTTTTTTAAGAGACTTTTGAATTCCAAAATTTTTTTTTAAATTTTAGCTTAATAACCTTCCTTCATTTTCCTTTTACATAAAACACTATTTTTATTAATGTTATACTTTAGGAGGATCAAGAAAATGTTTAATTCGATTTTAACTTCTGTTAATAACATACAAAACAGTTCCTATATATAAACTCTGACTTGATATCCCCAGGGGAGAATATCACATTCCTTCTGTTTCCCCAATTCATGATAATTACCCTCAGCTAATTAAACATTATGCTAATAACCACTTGGATCTTCCAGTGTTTTTCTATTCCTTTGATTTCAATTCACTCTCCAGGTTCTCTTCTTACCTGTCTCAGTATCATTTTCAGTTTCCTTTGCTGAATCATCACCCCTGTCCCACTCCTAACCACATATATTCTCCAAGTCTCTGGGCCCTTCTCCTCTCTACTCACATACATACCACCCTAGTTCAGACCTTCCTCACTCTTGCTTGAACTATAATAACAGCCTAATTAAACTCCTAGCTTAAGTTTCCCCCCTCCAATTCATCCTCCACATAGCCTCCAAAATATTCTTCCTGTAACAATATGTTTATCAGGTCACCTCCTTAAGAAGCCGTGGTACCTTTAGATAAAAAAACATAAAATTTCTCAGCTTGGTTTTTAAAGCTTTTCACAGTCTAGATACAGACTACTTTTATATATAGTTTCTAATATTCTCTTTCATGTAGTCTATTCCACACTGTCGTACCTGCTGTCCTCTGAATTTGATAACCCACTTCCTGCCTCCATGCCTTTGACTGCAATGTACTCCCTTCTTTATCTCTGTCCTTAAAAATCTCTATTCCTCCTAGTAGTGTTTTCTCTCCCTCACCAAGTTATCTCATATTTATTTGTTTACTTGCTTATCTTCCTAGGTAAATTTTAAGTGCCCTGAAGGTAGAGACTTTCAAATTTCTGTCTTTGGGAAGATAGTGTCATTGAACTGAAGAATACACGGTGGGATATAAGGTGTAAGAAGACTGGAAAGAGGCAAAAAAATGGTAAGGGAGACTGACAATTGGTCATAAGGCAATTACAGGGGCCCCTTTGATGGCAATGGATATAAACCCAGATAGGTAAAAAAAAAACCTCTTTTTTTGTTGAATTTAAAATCAATAGTTAATTTAAAGAACAGTTGACCTAAAATCAACAACTGACTTACTAAAATTAGTTTACTCAATTTCAGGATAAATTACTATGGCCAGGGTTCTTTCCCTTGCTATACAGTGGTTGTGTAATGGTGGACTACTACAGAATGGCTATGTGACCCTGAGCAAGTCTTCTACTTCTCAGTGCTCTGGGCAGTTCTCTATAACCATACATTGGTAGAGGGAGTTTGCTCACCTGAAAGTCCCCAATACCATTAAAATCACAGGTGCAGTCACTGAAATCACAGCTCCACCTTCTATCCCTTGTACGTTCTAAGATGATGTAGTCACAATTAGTTTTCTCAGTTTTTTTGGTCACTTCAATACTACTCACCAGTTTTTCCTTGTGAGGGTTAGGGGCTATAACTGTGATTTCATTTGTATAGGGAACTCTCTGGTGAGGTAATTATCCCTATTAATACAAGCCAGCACGTTCTCTGCAACTTAAAGAGTGGCTTAGAGCACAGATATCAAATGTGTGGCCCCCTGTAGCCAGAACTAGATAAAAATGTAATTGGGAAATATTTAATACAGTAAATAAAAATATAATAAAAATAGAAAGCATTACATTTTAAAATTACGTCAACATGCAACACAGGAATCCTTAGAATAGATTAGTAACCCCCTATTCCTATTTGAGTTTGCTATTACTGACTTCCAACCGTGACAGATTAAATGATATGCCCATGGTCACATAGCCAGTATATGTCAGAGATGGGACATAAACCCAATTTCCAAGATTAGCTCTCTATTCATTATACTATATTTCTATTGGCAAGAATTAAATCCTAACCTCCAGTTTCCCTGCCAGTTCACTCTACCATCTGAAAGATGAAAATGTCAGCAAGGCAATAATTCATCAGATGTGTCTATTTTAAGCAGAATGAGACTTCTAGAAGATATTATGATGCTTAACACCCACCATCATTAGTATGTCTCTGTGTGAGTAAAACTGTAGATCTTTATAGCAAGAAGCCATCTCTAGAGCTCATGGTTCAGTCTCCTTATTTCATAAGTGCAGAAACTGACATCCAGAGGAGCTGAATCACTCACCCAGGATCATGCGCACTACTGTAAGTAGCTGAGCTGGAACTACAATCCAGAAGTCTTGACATTCAGTGTGTTTCTCTACTCTACCATATGGTTTCCAGGAAAATTTGGGGTCCAGGAATATTGTAAACTCTTGCTCTTGTTGTCCATTTGAAAAAAGGTCTTAAAAACAAGTTCCCAACTCATAAATCCAGTCAGAAAAAAATTTATAAAGGTTAATCAGGGCACATTCTCCATGAGCAGGAGTTTGAGATCTCCTGACATCTGGGTTGGAAACTACAGAGCTTGAGAGAAGTGCAAAGTTGAACATAACACTAGGGACCCAATCACAAAGCATTTACTCCTAATGCCTTCAACTTCACTCCTAGCTTCCAGTACTCAAAGAAAGAAAAAGTAAAGCATCATCACAGAATACTAAAATGTGAGTTTTCAATAAAATTTTACTTTTCCTAGAGTCCCAGTTGGAAAAGGCCTCAGGAGCCATCTAATCATCTCATCTTATCTGTATCTGAACAAGAAATGTCCTCTATAACATCCTTGAAAGGTGGTAACCCAGACATTAAAGCCCTCTAGTTGCGGGGGAAGGGAAGGGAAGAAATTCACTACTTCCTAAAACAATCCATTCTATTTTTGGAGAGCACTAATTGTTAGGAAAATTCAATTCAATTTAATAAATATGAAGTGACTACCATATAGAAGCTAGATGGCACAGTGGATATTGCATTGAGCTTGAGATCAGGAAGACTCAACTTCACGAGATCAAATCTAGACTTCACACACACCTTATTCAGTGACTTAACTTTGTTGATCTCAGTTCCTCATCCGTAAAAGGAGTTGGAGAAGGAAATGGCAAACCACTCCAGTATCTCTGCCAAGAAAACTCCAAATGGAGTCAGAGAAAAGTCAGACACAACTGAAATGATTAGTCCCTTGTCCTCAAGAACTCACATTCTACTGTGGGAAAATAATATATACACACAAATACATACTGGATTGACAGTGGAGTGGGATCAGGAAAATTATTTAACAAAAATGTTTTATACTTTAACAGAGAATCTAAAAATCCTATTATTTAAAGCTCGCTGGAAAAAAAAATATATTCACCTTTTAAGCAGATAAAGACTAAAGGTCAAAGAAACATTACAAAGTAAATTCAGGCTATGCAGTAGTTCAGATGAAAGTAAAGAAAGTTACAAATAACTGCAAGAATCTTAGTGCTAGCAAACAGTAACCTAAACACCAACCAACTAGTGGAGTAAGGCAGTCATAAGAGAGCTTGCACTCAGAGATTTGAACCAAAAATTCATTGAAAAATTAGTTTGAACTTGAACTTATAACAAAATATGGACAAACTATTATAATGAACAATTTCACACAAAATTACACAAGAATTGAAATATAAACTGACTCAACTCCCTGGTATAGAATAACCTATTAATAAAAAAAAGTTAATAACCCACTTGAGTTTTGTTACATGTTTAGCAGTACTTAGTTATAAAGAGACAGAAAATCATTTCAGCAGATTAGCCTATGAACAAAATGCTTAATTTTCTAATCTCAGAATTTCTAGTACAATATGACCAATATCACTAGGGAACCCCCTATATGAGGGGCTCAACCTGGAATCCATGCTCACAAGAAATTCTTGGATACGTTTCAGGGGTTCATGAACTTAGATGGGAAAAAAATTACATCTTTATTTCAATATTGCTGGTTTCCTCTGTAATACCATTTATTTAATTTTACATACTTAAAAAATATTTCAAGGAGTACAATGTATCTATATATATAGATATAGATAGATTTCATCAGATGGCCAACAGGGTCCATGAAACAAAAAAGGTTAAAAAACTCCACTATGCAGCATCCCCACTCAAAAGTTCTACTTTATTTGGCATTATGTTGACATTTTTTCCTTACTGTTAAAAAGCCAAATTTTGACTAAACACAAATAAATCTTGTCAGAGAACAAAGTTAAAGACAGACTGCAAAAGCTTCCATCTAGTACAGTCATGTATGATACTTACCAGCTTTGTCTTGCTGAGGTGTAGTGGAGGGTGTTCTGTTACATTTAAGCTTATTCGGTACTCCACTAACAAAATCTGAAATGCAAGACACAGAAGCAATCATGTCTTGCTCTGTTAATACACATTTAATATTTATGATGTGCTAAAAAAAAATTGTACCAGCAGATACATTTTCATTAGGTCATTATAAGAAAAATAGTCACAGGTGGAATTGATGCCCAGTAATAATGAAATACAAAGAAATTTTGCACCTTTCAAAAGATAATTTTAATTAAGTAGTTCGCATCTCTCGAGAGGATATTTCAATTCAAATACAGTCAACACTATACTTCTAAATGTTTCTCAGCAGAAAAAAATTGGAAGGTATTCTTACCTCTGGGAAAATGCTAATTAAAAAGCAAAAGGTTTTAATGAGTAAATGAAATTGGTGACTAAGTTGTGAATTTTCTGAAAAGTAATTTTGGAGTTTGAAAGTGAAACAATGTATTATACGGGCCTTATGTCGAATATCACTAATTCACATTTATGTAGCATTTTAAAGTTTTCAAATGTTTACCTCACAACCCGATGTGAGTTAAGTAACATATTTTAAAATTTGTTTAAAATAATTAGTACATATTGATGATGAAAAGTAATTGTAAATTTTTCTGAATTCATTTCCAAATAATTCACCCCTTAAACAATTGTACAATGCTAAAGAAACAGCCATTCTGATGATGCGGGACAAATTCCACTCTAACAAGCACGAGTAAAAAGAATCCTCATTCTGCTTAAACCAGAGTAGAGACAAGCTGATGTAACAGGCACCCATAAAGCCTTTAGGACTACAAAATGGAATCATTCCAGAGTATTGCAGCATTTCTTACCAAGAAGCTAGCCTAACGACATGAAACATCTTATTGCTAAAAGATTGCAGAACATGGTAAAAAAAAAACAAAAGTCAACTCCAAGGAAGATGTAGAACAATATTTTTACCAAACACAACTTATCTAAAACGAAACAGACAAGACTATAGTAACCAAACACAAGGCTCTCCTCCCAACCATTTCTACCATTAAGTAATTTTCTGCTACCATCATGCAAGAAATATGAGGGGAAGGGGGTGTTTATTATTCATAACCCCTATTTGAGTTCAGTCTTAATACTTTACTTCAGTGGCTTTAAAGAGCACAGTTTCACAATCTGGGCTTCGGGGGGAAACCTGGTAGCTTCAAGAAACTGTTCAGTATAATGTCCTTCTTCAATATACACATATACAAACTGATGGTTTAAAGCACAAAGACTATTTTAACAGTGTATAGACAGCTCAAATATAAATTGCATACAAGCAGGTGGCAATGTAAAATAAAGCTATTTACATTGAGAAGACCCAGATTCAAGTCTGGGTATGCTACTTTTGCTATCTTTGTGACCTTGGGTCTCAGTTTCCTTGCATATTAAAAAGGGGGGCAAACCAAATTATCTCTATATTTCTCCAAGATGTCTTCCAGCTCTAAAAGTCCTATATTCACAGTGTCAAATTTAATACAATAATCAAACCTATACTCTAGGTCAAATTGAACACAATAATCAAACCTACACACTAAAGCCATTTTCATACTTCTAAAACCTCCATCCCTAGGTTAAGCAGTTTCACCATTTCTTCTTGACAAGCATTATCTGCCAGGCACACAGTTCCAGGCACTGCTGTCTTTCCAGTACCAATACTGACATGCTAATAATAGATAACCAAGGCAGCATTTATATCTTATTATCAATACTATCTAGAGAGAAACAATACAATCCACTTAACCACCGAAAGAGCAAGATTTGTGTCATACTTTTTGCCAAGATTAACTCGCTGATTCAGGGTTTTATTTAAAATATGAATATTATGTAGCTAATAAGTAGAGCAGGGACACATACTAGATAACCTAAACGTTAGATAACCTAAATGTTACTACAGAGATTCGGTTCTGGGATGTTTGAAGTTAACCAGTTAGCTAGGAATAGGAGGAAGAATGTCAGTCTCTTGAAAACAATATTTCAAAGCTTCTGATCTAATTAACAAGATAACTAAAAATACTCAACTGGAACAAAATATAAAAGGGCAGCCTCTGCTGAAACAACATCTTAGAGAGGTGGCACTGTTAGGCTAGGTGAACTATATGAAGGGAAACTTGGTCTTGATGACAGTTGATACAAACTACCCTGCCCTTCAAAGGGCCTTCACCCCAACATAATATGTGTGAACAGACCTGGCATGAAACTTAGAATGTAGAGGATTTAAGCTTCTTCCTCAAACCTTCAGGAGGAAACTGAAGGGAAGATCTATGAAAGTGACTGTTCAAGCTAGAATGATGAACATTCAGGATGTACTGGGATAGAAACTAACAGGAAAGAAAGTTTGAACTGGCACGATGACTGCGTGTAAATATGTAAGTATTTGACATAGAGCACAGATGGGGCACAAAAAACTAAAAAGACCTGGCACTCTTCCTCTTTCCTCCCAGTAACCCAAGCAGGATGTATCTGTCACTCCGCCTTTTCTCAGCCCCAGGAGCAACTTTGAAGAAAAAAAAAAAAACCCAGACACAAAAGATAATTTAAAAAACTACGCAATAGGACCACAGACCATTGCAGTGAAGCTGATGACAGGAGAAAATAAATTTACATAGAAACATATAATTCATACGTAAAAGCAATCTTAAGAGTCTGGTCCTGAAAACAATGGAGAGTTCCTCTTGTTCTACCTAGCGAAAGGTATAAGGGAATCCCATGGAAAGGAGGCAGACACAAAATGATCCAGTCCACTTGATGACACTACTTTCCTTTCTGTGTACCCCAAGGCTTATATCTGTAGCTTATCTGTTCTTTCTGTACAGCGGTCAAAAAACATTTATTAAGTGTCAGGCACCAATCACATAAATTATCTAGCTTTTAGGCTTGACCTCTAGCTCTGGCCTTTTGATGTACATCATCCTTCTGCTATCTTTAAAAATACAAAGAAGCTGCTTTGGAATGACATGCATCTGTGTGGCTAGAATTTCTCTGGAGGTCTACATCTGCTTTATTTTGGTCTTGTCTGAGTTTAATCTACAAAAATATAATCTACCGAATGCAAAAAAACAAAAGATTTTGTCAACATCCCCCTAAATCCTAAAAAACTGTTTGCCTGTAAAGGAAATTGAACTACATGATTTTTAGGGTCCCTTCTAACTTTAAGTTATGTGAGTCCTAAAATATATTTGACTTTATTAAAAATTGTATTACAATGGCCTGCAGTCCTATTGACTCTTTGCACCTTTTTCATCTATTCCTTCCTTTTTACAATGCTACCAATTTAGGCCAGGCCTTGACTATTCACACCTGGATTATTGCAAAAACCTTCCTCAATTCCCTTCCAGTCTTTCTGGCCTAAAAATAATGCTGTGTACTGTTAAAGACTCATCCAAAATATCATTTCCAGGACATCAATACTCTGACCAAATCTTCCACTTGGTGGCCACTGCTTACATGATAAAACTTAATCGCCTGAGTTAGCGTTCAACGATTCTCCGTGACCGTCCTCAGTCTTCTTTTCTGATTTCTTCCCTTTCTCCATTTAAGTCTTCATTTAAACAAAGTTAGTCTACTTACTGTCTCCCACATGTACCACGCCCTTCCACACCTGAATTTCCTCATCCAGGGCAAATATTATGCATTTTTGATTATCCAAATAAAATTCCAATTAGCCCTCCCTAACAACTCATTCTTCTTCAAGCCGAGGGCATTTTAACAATCTTACATTTACTAATATTGCTATTTTTAACTCTTTGCAAGAGGAACTCTATAGACCTACATTCTGACTCTTTGTCATTAGCAAACACTACAACTTGGGCAGGTCACTTAACCTACATGAAGCATAGTCTCCCCATTAGTAAAATAAAGAGTCTGGAAGAGGCTCCCCCTCTTACCTAAAAAATTCTGTAATTCTAGGAGTCTATGTTTTATCTCTTCAACTAGACTGTATACACCAAGAGAGGTAATAATATGGTATGCGTCTTTATATCTCCCACAGCCCTTAACATAAAGAAGGTAGTAAAAAAAATTTCTGTTGAGTAGTTACCTTAAATAATAAAAGCTTATAAACCTCCATGCTTAGGTCAAATAGTAATAATACTCACCACCTACACCCTGTCTTCTCTTTTCCTTATGTTCAATAGAAGACTCATATTCACCTTCTTCGCAGTCGTCTAGTGATGGAGTAGAACTGGGGCCATCAATACCCAACAGGACTGGTATCTTTTCCATGATAAACTCTGGCACACGCCCTAAAGGATAACATTGACAATGTTGTTTTTATTGTGTTGTTTTAAAAATAAAGGTATTCTACACTAAACTTCTGTCAGAGAACAGGTTCCTAAATCATATACTTGAGCTTGAAGGAACCTTCAGAAGTCATTTGGTTCACCCCCTTCATTTTACGGATGATAAAACTGAAATCCCGAGGGTTAAATGACTGTCAAGATCACATATGGAGCAAGCAAAAGAGCTGGAGGTCTCTGTGAGCCCAAGGCCTCTAACTTAGTCCAGCACTCTTTCACTGTTTCTGCCTCAGAGTTTTAATGGTTAGTTGGGAGAAGCTGGCAAGCCATAAACATTCTGCCCTGAAGACATTTCACCTTTTCTTACCAATATCAGCTGCATGATCAATCAGGGTCTTTACCACCGCAATCTCCAGTCGAATTTCTTCCCTTGCATTCTTCGACACTTTCTCATTCCATGAATGTAAAAGGTTTGGAGCAAGCATTGCTGCAAGATTATAACTATCCATCTTATTCTCACTGACTCTTTAAAAAAAAAAAAAAAGTAGGTACCATTAAACGTAGTCAAAATTTGAACTAAGAAACAATTTCAAGAAGCTAACAGGCATATTTGTAGGGACTCTTACTTAATATTGGCTATGTATAAGGCAAATACTAAACCTTATCAGGAATTTAACCAAGAAATAGGAAATAAAAAAGCTTCTAACAGTCAAATTAATTTATAAAATCCATGCATCCAAAACTAATATTTTATTCACAGCCAAGCTTCTCAAAATCCTCAATCAGTACTAACTTATTTAAAACATAATAGTAAGACAGTTGGTTATTGCATTTGGTTTCAAAGTTCATAACTGATTAGAAGTAGCCAAACAGAAAGGGTGAGAGGAGTGGTTACAGGCAGGCACAAAAACTGTAGTGAGAAATGACAGGTGATAGCAAGGAAAGAAATAGAAAAATTATAAAAAAACAGAAATATGAAATCAAATGGCATCACAGGTTAGACCTTTTAGGGTAAACTGCCTTGCAGAAACAGGCCCCTGGAGATCACTGTATTACGGTATACAAATAATGACAGTCAAAATGATAAAGAAAAAACGAAATTGTATTCAATATACTCCATTTGAGAAGATAAGGAAATATGTAAATAAATTTTAAGAAATATTTCCATCCCAAATAGCTGAAAACAAAATAAATGTACTGTTGCTTAAAATTATAACTGGCTAGCCAAAAGTTCCCCATAGCTAAAATTTTTTGTACTTGATCTTTACTTACCTGAGAGAAACATTCCGGAGAAAGTTAAAGAAGTACCGTAATACATATACTATATTGTCAGTCATAAGACAAGAGAGCAACATTGTAGCAGTATCCCTCTCCTCTGTTTCCAACTGTTGAGCTTTGATAAAAGCTTCATGCAAATCAACTGGAAAGATGGGTTCTGGCAACTCCCTAAAAAATTTCTTAATAAGATCTGTGATATCCTGTGGATCTGCAGAAGACAGACAGCTTTCACCATGATTCAGTTTCCTCTGAAATAAATTTCAAGTCATCAGTATTCTTTGATTTAAGATCTCCATTTTGATCAAAATCTCTGCTTACATCTCAAGATAAAGAGTTTTTCTTAGTAAACTTTAATTCTTTTATTTATTTGCTTCTGGTGTCATGTATTACAAAACACACAAGAAGCTCTAGCAAACAATCAAAAATACTTAATTTCTTTAACTACTGGATTCATGTAAGCTAGAAATGCTTTCCACAAAGGGAATAATAGCTGGTCAGCTGTAACTCTACCATTCATTAATACCGAAAAGATGAGAGGACATAATGCTGAGCTTGGGAGTCATTAGACCTGGGTTCAAACCCTCCCCCCAATAACTACCTATGTGCAAGGTGCTCACAGACATCTCCACAGTAATTATTTAAAGTCATATGGGATGTGATGTTAGAGGGAGTCCACATGCTAGAAAATAATAGACCCTTTGCACATTCATGTCATATCTGAGAACTGTAACAACAAAAACCTAATTAGACAACTGTGGAAAGAAAAAATAGTCAAGGAATATGCCTACCTTCAGTGCTTTTATATGGGTAGCTGATCCAGAAACCCTAAAAAGACCCTTAACATGAAGATGTTGTTCCAAAGATGTGCAAGCATCAACGAGAAAACTGAAAAAGGCAGGTCTCATTAATGTATTTAATCTTACAAAAACCATACTAAGTGAATATACTTGTCAAGGTACATCAATAGGCTGTGAAGATCCTTGACATGACTTCTGAATTATAAATCATTTCCCATTTCTATAATCTACTCATTGTTCTTGTGCTAATTTTAGTATGACCGTTGCTCTCATTCCATGACTTTCACAGCCTACTATATACCCAAGAGCCATACTATCTAAGTGTGTATACACACACACACACACACACACACACACACACACACACACACATATATATATAACCTCTATACACACAGACATGTATACCCCAACAAATCTTTCTGTAATTACCATCCCATAAAATGCAACAACCTTTTTTAATTCAATTTAATTCAACATTCATTAAGTTTCCATATATGCAAGGCATCCTTAATACTACAGATAAAAAGGAAAAAAAATTCCTCCATTTCAACATATACAGCATATACACAGATGAGTATATATAAAGTAGTGTTAAGAGACAAATGATAACTAGGGTAGAGGAAAAATAGGTCAGGAAAAGTCTTATATAATAGTGAAGAAGCGAGGGCTTATAAGAGGCAAAGGTAAAGAAGGAATGTATTATACACCTGAGAGATAGTTAATGCAAAAGAATGGAGGCAGGAGACTGAGTGTATGTATCGTCAAAAGGACTAATAGCCAACAGACTGGAAAGGTAGATGGGAGGCAGATCATGAAAATGATAAATGGTTAAATGGATTTTGTATTTTATCCCAGAGGCCATAGGAAGCTCCTGAAGCTTCTTAAGTCAGACCCCTGTTTTAGGAACATCAATTGGCAGCAGCTTAGATTATGGATATAAAACAGCGAGACTTGAATCAACAAGACCTGGCAACTAACTGGACTAAAGGGATGTGGGAGGAGGGAATTTCAAAGAGAAGATAGTGGAGAATTGACTCTGAGGCTCTAAAACTAGAAAATGAGAAGAATGGTTGTGTATTCAATCAAAACAGGAAAGTGTGAAAATGGGATAGATGTGAGGAAATACAAGTTCCATTTTTGAAAAATCAGTTTATTTTTATTTATAGGTTCTATTCATATCTCATTTAATTTACTTCTTTATTTGCTTGTCTGTGGGACCTTTATTTCTCTGCCAACATCATTTGTCCAACTCTTCGGAAGACAGAGATGATTTTTTAAAAAAATAATTCAATATGTAGAACAAAATAATGCAGACAGAACGATGCTCAATAGAAGTCTGTAGGTAATACATGTAGTATCAATGTTAAAGGGGACAGCTAGATGGCCCAGTGGATAGAGTGAGTGCTGGGCCTGGAGTCAGGAAGACTCATCTTCCTGAGGTCAAATCTGGCCTCAGACATTTCCTAGCTATGTAACCCTGAGCAAGTCACTTAACTCTGCTTGCCTCAGTTTCCGTATCTGTAAAATAAGGGGGTGAATGAAATGGCAAAACACTCCAGTATCTTTGCCAAGAAAACCCCAAAAGAGGTTATAAAGAATGAAAACAACTAAATGCCAAATAAACGTTATCTCTACAGATTACACAGCTCTCCTAGGTAAAGGACTCGGAGGATCTAAGCAGGTTCATTAACATGAGTTTTGTCATCATTTCCCCAATACGTGAGCGTTTAGAAATCCTTTTACTAGAATGTGAAATGTGCGCATAACAAATCTGAAAAACACTGTGTGATCACTATTTACAAAAGCTTGGGCATCTCAATAACATATAATTACTCTCCTCCCACAATTCTTCCCAAATATACTCATTCATTCATCCAATAAACGTTTACTGAAAGTCTGTTATTTGTCAGGCACTGTGCTAAGGGTATCATTACATTACAGGGATTTTCATTCAAATACAGATTTCAGAGTGGAATTATAAAGTCCATGAATTAAAGACCCAAGTGTGAAATATCTACTAATTTCTGAACCTTGCAATTCACCACTTAATTCTAGGCTAATTTCACACCTTTCTTACCTTGGAATGTTTCCATATTCTGGTACAAATGTCTGGGGTAGTACAGAAAAAGGTGCTCGAAAAATTTTCCCCTAAAATGTAAAAGTCATTTATTATAAGCATCAAGATAAAAATTTACAGGTATAAGCACAGAATGTGAAGACAAATTGTGATTTCAGGGAAAGAGCAAAAAAACAATTAAACTAGTTACTAATATTCTGAGATATAATTAGTCATAGTAGCTAAAAGGCAACAGACTTTGGTAACAGTGAGTCTTAAGAACAGAACTAGTCTCAAATACTAAAATAAATACCTTATGCCAATAATATCTATTAATTATGCTAATGAAAGAGTTACAGAACATTTGGATCAAATACTAACACACATTAAAGTATCATTATTGTATTATTTTTTAAAGAGGACTTCAAATAGGTTTAATGCTTCTCAATTTGCATCTATTAAAATGGATATTTTTTTCTGAAATCACCTTCCACAGCTCTGCAAATACTAACTCTGCATCAAATTATCTGTGTACTTCCTTGACCAATAATAGGGTAAGATGGATTAATTTTTTTGGCTGATGAATGTTACAAATTTTCTAACAAAATGTTCCAAGAGACTAGGACTAAGAAATACTGAAAGTAAACATTAAAACATTAAAAAATCCAATTCAACCTCTTCTTGTACAGTTGCTATTTCTATAATAAAATTATCTTCTTTCTTACTATTTTTCTTAACTATTTCTTAACTATTTCTTAACTATTCTTAACTATTAAATATTTCTTAACTAATTCTTAACAATTTTTCCGAAGACTATTTATCACAAGAATAACTTGTGAAAGGCACCAAGATTCAGTAGTCCTGGGTATCAAGTCATGTCTCTATTTATTAGTTATGTGGCCTCTAATAAGCCATTTCAGCCCTTTCGTTACCTCACCTGTAAAATGAGGATAATTCCACATAACTCAGAGGGAGTTTTATAAACTACATGTTGTAACAATGAGCTATTATTAATAATCTGAAATCAAATTCTGAGATCCTGGAAAAAATAACAGTACAGATATATATACTGAAAGAATTAAGCATAAAAATTTTCTGTAAGCTCGTACGACACTTAGGAAAATGACTAACGCAGAAGACATCCCATTACTAGGACTGGAGATAAGCCATTTATAGTATTTTTTAAAAAATCAATCCATAAGCATTTATTAAGCTGTAACTATACACCAGGCACTAGGGATAAAAATACAAATAAAATAACCCCTACTCTCAAGGAACTTATGTGCTAATGAGGGAGAGAAGTACGTACAGAATATAAATAAATACAAAATAGCTAAATAAGCATTTTTGGGGGGAAGGATGGAAAATCAGGAAAGGTTGATAGTGATATTTTAGCTAAATCTTGAAGGAAAAGAGAGATGAAGCAGAGGTGAGGATGGAGTGAATTACAGGCATGTGGAGATGGCAACTGCAAAGGAAGATTCAGGACATACCTGAGTACATGGGGGACACAGAAAAGGCTAGTCGGTATGGGCTGGGGGTGGGGTTGTTTAATGAGTAACATACAATGAGGATGGAAAGACAGCTTGTGAAAGGCTTTAAAAGCTAAGTAGAGGAGTTTATTTTATCCTAGAGAGTTAACAGGGAACCAATGAAGTTTATTTTGTAGATCACATTTGGGCTAATGGAAAATCACTTTGGCAGCAATATGTAAGATAAGACAGAAATAGGAAATGGTTTGAGGCAGGAAGTACAATTAGGAGACAAATTCAGTAATCTAAATGTGATGAAGGCTTGAACTAAGGAGGGTCAGAAAGAAACAAGACAACTGCCAACTGATTAGATATACAGGGTGAGGGAAAATGAAGAGGATAATGGAAAGTTACTAGACTTGGGATATGAGAAGACTGGTGGTGCCTTGGGGGCAAAAATAGGGAAGTTTGGAGAGCAATATAATGAGATGTTTTGGACCTGTTAAGTTTGAGATATCTCTGAGACAGGTTTGTAATATCAAGAAACTGAGATAAATCTTGGATATCTAGTTTGAAATATCCCATAGGCAAACAGTGATGCAGGCCAGAAGCTCAGAGGAGAAACTGGGACTGGCTATACAGACCTACAAGTCATCTACATAGGTTTAGGATTAGGGATATGACTGGTGACTTCACTGGTGTAGATAACTCCCAAATGAGGGCACTTATTCTACCAATAGAGACTGGCAACTTTTCTGCAAATAGTAGTGTTTAAATGCCTAGAACAATGAATAGTTAAATGACTTGCCAGGAAATCACACAAAAAGTCAAAGGCAACATTTTAATCCCAGGCTTCAAGGACAGCTTTTTAACAATGGCTCTTAATCATCTTGAATGAAAGATAATAAAACCCTAGGAACTGATGAGGTCACTGAGAGAAATTCTTTCATGCAACAAACATCTATTAAACACTTTCTATGTTCTAGGCTCCAGAGAAAGATACAGTAACAAAGATGAAACAGTCCCTGCTCAGAGAAATTACATTTCATGGAGGTGAGGAGAAGTAGAGGGAAAAGACATAGATACACGTAAGTAAATATATACAATACAATTGAGAAGAAGCACTAACTGGAGGATGGGAAACTAGAAAAGGGTAGGTTACACTTCAGCTAAACTTTGAAACAAACTAAGGGTTTCAAGAGGCAGAAGTGTGGGAAAAAGTATTTTAGGTATGAAGGATAGCTTCTGTAAAGTTATGGAAGCAAAGAAATGTCAAATAGGCTTACTTTAACTGCACACTGCAAAAAACAGAGTAATATGTAATAAACCTGGAAAGGTTGGCTGTTACTTTTTGAAGGACTTCAAATGCCAAACAAGGCAGTTGTAGTATTTGACTCTAAACAAGATAGCAATCTTTTTGAAAAAAGGAACCACACAGTCATACCCATGCTTTAACAATCATTTGTTTTAAGTGGATGATGGATAAAACCTGGAGGGTAAAACCATGACCTACACAACAATTAGGAAGCTACGATAATAGTCCAGGGGAGAAGTTAACAGGTCAACTTGAACTAGGGTTATAGATTGAAGGATTAGAAAGATGTTTTGTAGGGGGAATCAACAAGTGACTGGGTATAGGGGTTGAGGGGAAATGAAGCGTTACAGCCGATTTCAAGTTCACAAACCAGAACGGTTAGGACAGAACTGCTCTCGAAAGAAACTTCAGAGAGAGGTGGGTGAGTACTATTTTGGAGATGTTGAACTTAAGATGCCTACGGGACACTCACCTGGAAATGTCTGAAAGGCAGATTATGATTCAGGGCTAGAATTGAAGAGAAAGATTAGGGCTAAGGTACAGATACGGGAGGTGCATAGCAATGATAGTTGAATATGGCAAGGAGCCTAGTGCTCTTTACACTAAACAGATTAAATCAATGCCTTCAATAGAATATTTTAAAAAATGAGGGGAAGACGGAAAAATCAGTATACTGACAAATAAGTTGATTTTTAGAACACAAATATTAGTTTTTATATATTAGTCTATGTATTTGTATAAAGTGCAATTCACAAGTTTTTGTATTAGAAACTCTTAAGTGTGAACCAGTATAAAATGTTATTGCAAATAGAAGTACAACTTTAATATTGTTCTTAGCTATCTCACCTCACATTACATTCTGAAACAATTCCAGCGGCTACTTACTCTGATTTACACTTATCTCTTAAAGACATTCATACTTACTTTATATAATATAATATGACTGTTCATTCTCATATTTGAGTAATATTCTGCATGGCTGTTTGTCCAATACAATGTGTCCACTAGTCAGTTTCTACTCTACCGACAAGATCTTAAGTATTGTTCAGCACCTAAAACATAGTATATAGATGCTTGATACACGATTTTTTTAAATTATGAAATGAATTCCTTGATTTTATGAGTGGAAAAAAAATCAAGGGCTATGTCTTGCAAAGACCTTCTCCATCTGTCAATCATTTTAGTCTTCTTTATGCATTTGTAGAACATAATGCTATCTCAAAAATATTACATGGCTCACATCACATTTCTAAATCTTTTCCTTCAATTTCTTGAAATCTTTGAAATTACTATCTCATAGGTATAAAATCTTGGGTAGAGACTGAAACAACTGAAGAGACTATCATATTGGTAAATAATCAGTAGAAACAAAAAAGTGTCAATTTAACTACCTAGTTAAAAAATGTTTTATGACATAAAGCTGACAATAGCAAAAATTAGGTTTGGGCATAATCAGATTCAATTAACTATTATGCACTCAAAAACCAGCTGTAACAAATATACACAACAGGACCACATAAAAGAAGCTGTATTAATTAATCTAAGTACACACACACACACACACACACACACACACACACACACACACACACACACACACACACACACACACACACACACACACACTAGTATTTAACCAGAACTCCTCTTCAGTACTTAACCATTTCCACTGAACCATTCAGAAAACACCATTCTTTTTAAATGAACCACCCTTCCTGATAGCCCACAAAAGCCTCAGAAAATAATCACAAATACTCACTTAACCTCTATGAACTTCAGATTGAAAAACAGGAATAATAATAACATGTAGTGTGTGTGTATACACACACGCACACATGTATATATACAGAGAAAGATACACACACACTTCAAGGGGTTGTTGTAAGGTTCAGATAAAATCAAGTACATGGAGTAATCTGAAACCTTAAGGTACTATAGAAACATTAGTTATAACCAACAGTAAATCTTGACATCTTCACCATATGGCTTATCATGTGTAAAATCGAGAAGCGGCATGGACTAGCAAACAGTCAGAAAAACCTAGGTTCAGAATCTATTTTGTAGAATAGTTGCGTGATTCTGGGCAAATTACTGAAGCTCTCTCTGGGCCTGTTTCCTCCTCTGTAAAACCGTGAGTTAGAGGAGATAGTTTCTAAGTTTCTTTCTAGTTTTAAACATGCAGCTAAATGGGTGTGTGAACAAAGAGCGAGGTCTGGAGTCAGAAGATCTGTGTGATCCCAGACAAGTCACTTGACCGCTTAACCACTTAACCTCTCAGTTTCTTTCCCCTGGCACATAGGTAGCTCTAGAGATACGTTAGCTATCATCCTGTCCTCTTTTCTGGACAAAATTAATGCTCCACTTTCACCAGTTTGGTTCACAGTGACTCTTACTAGCCTTCGGATGTCCTCCCTCAGCCCTCTTCCCCCTGGTCTTACCCTAAAAGTTATCGCCCGAGACTCCTGCCGGCCGCGAGCGCTCTGGATCTTTAAGCCATAGGCGGCCTCGAGATGCTGCAGCAGGGTCAGCCTCACCAGCCTCCGGTGCCTCATTTCTGCGGGTGTCTCGCACCTCTCCGCCACTCCCCTCCTCCTCGTCCTGATCCCTTTCCACCCATTGACCTTCTCTAGCCACCACCTCTTCCACTTGCTACAAACCCTCGGTGTCACCACCTTCGCTTCAACTCCCTCTCGTCCACTTCCACGAGCCCCGCTGGGGCTCGGGCCTGCTCCTGCCACTTCCGTGTCTCCTACCCTCAATTCCAAGCCCTCAGGTCTGTTTGTCCACACCCCGCTCCTTCCCCCGCCACTGACCCTTCTCTAAGTCACTCCCCACGGACCCTTCCACGCTCCTCTCCGGTCACTCCCCACCGACTCGTCCACGCTCCTTCCCGGTCACTCGTCCACGCTCCTCCCCAGTCACTCCCCACCAACTTGTCCACGCTCCTCCCCAGTCACTCCCCACCAACTTGTCCACGCTCCTCTCCAGTCACTCCCCACCGACTCGTCCACGCTCCTTCCCGGTCACTCGTCCACGCTCCTCCCCAGTCACTCCCCACCAACTTGTCCACGCTCCTCTCCAGTCACTCCCCACCGACTCGTCCACGCTCCTTCCCGGTCACTCGTCCACGCTCCTCCCCAGTCACTCCCCACCAACTTGTCCACGCTCCTCCCCAGTCACTCCCCACCGACTTGTCCACGCTCCTCTCCAGTCACTCCCCACCGACTTGTCCACGCTCCTCTCCAGTCACTCCCCACAGACTCGTCCACGCTCCTCCCTGTCACTGCCCACCAACCAGTCCCAGGCCTTCACCCCAGAAGACCTTTCCCCTAGACTCCCAGTCTCTATTTCCGGTCCCTCGGGTCTGCGGCTCTTGCGGCCCCCCGCTCGTCGCCGGTCAGGCCCTAGGCTAACGTCGCCCCAGACGCCGGAGGCCCGGCGGGCCCTGGGCCCTGGCTCCGCCGCGGACTCCTCGAGCTCCCCTCCGGACCGGTCTCGCACGCTCAGGCACCGCCCTCCGTCAGCCGGGCTGTTACCCCATCCCGGGCTGCCCACTCCGGCAGACCGGTCGCCCCCACAATCCAAATCCCAAAGCCGCGGTCTCCCGCCTCCCACTCCGCCTCCGCCGCCTAGCCAAGCACTCAGCTCCCGCTCCGCCTCCGCACCCCAGCCGAGAACTCAGCTTCGGGCCGAACGCAGCGGCTCAAACGGCAGCGCCAACGTTCGACCCGCTCTCTGATTGGGCCGCGCCATTCACAATCAGAACCCCTCCGCGGGGGCCTAACAATAGCCTGATTCGGCGGTAACGCCGTCAGCAGAACCGAAAGGGGGGAGGGGTGGGGGGAGAAAGGTAGAGCCCGGTCCTACGGCTAGTCCGACAGGTACTGCGCGTGAGCTCCCTGTAAGGGCGGAGATCCCTGGTGGACCATGGTCAGGGCCGTGCAACTCAGACCATTAATTAAGGGCTAGGCGCAGGGCGGGGACTCCACCCACGTGCTCCCGTCCCGGGCAGGACGCCGAGGTTTGGACCGGGCTCCTGCAGCCTTGAGCGCTACACCGCCCTTAAGGCCCCTCCATGGTCGGGGGGGGGGGGGCAGGGGGGAGGCTGGAGGTGCCATGAGGGGGTGCCTGATCATGCGCGTGCCATGCAACCCCTTTGAGCCCCAGCTTCTCCCCTGTAAAGCGGGGTTCGGTGTGGTCTCCAAAGACAAGGGAAGGCTCCAAGCTTAGGCTTGTATTAGAAGGTGTGGGGAGACAGACTTGGGGGCCACTAGAGGCTTATCACAAATACCCAGAGGTGATCCGCAGGGATGCTGCTCCCCACAATCCTGCAGCCCCACGCAGCGTGCTGGTCCAAAGTCCCGCCTTGCAGCGCTCTCAGGACAGGTTGTCAGGCGTGTCCAACCCTTCATGACCCCTCTCTGGGGGTTTTGGCAAAGATACTGGAGGGATTTGCCATTTCCTTCTTACTCATTTGACAGAGCTGGAAACTGAGGTCCATGAGGTTAAGTGACTTGCCCAGAGCTAGTAAGCAATCTAAAAGCCTCTAAAGCCCTTTTCAAAGGAGAGATTTTAATATCCCAAACGAAGCCTGGAAGGAAACATAAAGGCAGTGCCCATTAGACTTTTCTCCAGGGATCAGCCTTGTGCAAAGCACTTTGGGGAAGGAAAGGAGCTGGAAGAAATTGGGGATTTAAAAATTTGTGACCAGAGAGATACGACTTATCTTATCTCTGAGAGAGGTCTGCTCGAGTGGAGGCACCCAAAGAAACTGGGGATTATGTACTCAAACCTCTTAAACTAGCCTAAGAGCTACTTATCTTTTTGCAGCTCTACGGGAAGATATGCTGGCAGTATGGGAGGTCTCTGCTCAACACACCATTTCTCTAAGCACCACTAGGCAGAATTTACTTAGGCTCCTGTTAGCTTATGGAGGTAGCCCAACTCTAACTCTGCCTGCCCCAAGAGTTGGCGGTGTTGATTAATATCTGGTCTAATATTGTAGGAAAACCACCTGATTTGAAGTCTATGTGGGAGTTCAAAGTGCATCTCTATTACTACTTGTATGGCCACGGACAAACACTTAACCTCTTTGGGCCTCAGATTCCATCTTTAAAATGAAACAGTAGAACCAGTTGATTCTATGAGCTTTTTAAGGTCTCTTCTAGCATTAATAGAGTTCGAATTCAGCTTGCCCACCTATACTCTGTAAAGGAGATATCATCAGTCTCCTAAGAGGAGGTAGGATGGAAGCCAAATGAGGTTGGGTGGTCCCTGGGGGAGATCAACTGGAGTTCTTAAAAGCAACAAAGGGTGGGAAGCAGCACTTTATTAATCATTATTGTTACTCATTGTTGTGATTTCTAAAACCACAGGTAAATTAAGGCATTTTCTCTGGCTGTCTCCCGTCCTTGGAATGCTATCCTTCCTCCGCTTCACCTACCGACTTCTCGGACTTCTCAACTAAAATTCCATCTTTTTTTTCCTATTTTTAAAATATATTTATTTTTCGTTTACAACATTCAGTCCCACAAGCTTTTGAGTTTTAAATTTTCTCCCCCTCCATACGCTCCCCAAGATGGCATGCAATCTGATATAGGCTGTCCATATACATTCATATTAGACATATTTTCATTTTAGTTATATTGTAAAGAAGAATTATAACCAACGGAATGAACCATGAGAAAGAAGAAACAAAACAAAAGAGAGACAGCAAATAGTCTGCTTCCATCTGCATTCAAATGCCACAATTCTTTCTCTGGATGTGGATAATATTTTCCATCATGAGCCTTATGGAGTTGTCCTAGAACCTTGCCTTGCAAGAGCCAAGTCTATCAAAATTAGCCTTCACACAATGTAGCTATAACTGTATACAGTGTTATCCTCTTTCCACTCCCCTCATTCAGCTCATATTCCATCTTTTATAAGGAGGTTTTCTCAGCCTCAATTCTAGTACCTTCTTTCTGGTAATTATTTCTTATTTGTCCCATATATAGCTTCTTTGTATATATTTGTTTACATGTCTCCTTATAAGATTCTTGAGGGTAGAAGCTGTCGTTTGCCTTTTTGCATCCCCAATGCTTAGCATAGTGCCTGACATATTATAGGTGCTTAGTAAATGTTGATTGATTGTAAATTGGGAAGTGAGGAAAAAGAGTTCTCTAAAGTAGGCATTCTTAAGCTGGAGTCTGAAGTTTTGTCTGTTTTTACTATTTTGAAATTTGTATTTCAAAATAATGGGTTTTATTTGCAATCCCTATGTATTTTATTTTATGCATTTAAAAACATTATTCTGAGAAGGGGTCCATAGGCTTCACTAGATTGCCACACACAAAAAGTTAAGAACCTCTGCTTTATAAAGAAAAAAACTTATGAGGAAGCATCCTGTCCCAGTTTCCTGATTATCTCAGTTGTAAAATCCCTGTTCATGACTTTTTTGAGGGGACCATTTTTCTAAATTGCAAAGGAAGAGAAAACAGTTTAGAATCAGTAAAAGTGCTTTGCAATTTCCCAAATAGAATCCAGTTTGATTTCTTCCTCCTATCCAATTCTGGGTTTAGGCAATTGTTTATGTCCAGTGTCTATCACAAAAAAAAAAAAAAAAAAAGATGGATTAATTCCATGTGCCATCTCTCCAGTTAAGTATCATGATCTTGATCTGTGCAATATACATGCTTCATCCATGTCTGTGTGGACTGCTAAGACAATCTTTTAAGAAGCTATTGAGTATCTTGGTTCATTCATTCAACAAAGAATTTATCAAATACCTATGAACTGCCCCCACTACATTATATGAGTCCCTTCCCTCAGGCAACTTACAGGCTATTAGAGAGAAACATGGGTCTTTTCTCAGGCTTCATGCTTCTTGACCTCTCTGTAAACTTTGAGCCTGTGTTTACCTTCTTCTCCTTTTCTGGGATACTTTCTTCTGGTACTCCTCCTTCCTAATTGACCACCCCTTTTGCTCTTCTTTGCTGGAGCTTCATCCAAATCATACCCACTTACCACAGATGTGCCATAGCTATCTGTCCTGGGCCCTCTTCCTCTTCTTTTACTTGGTGATTTTGTTAGTTTCCATGGATACAATGATTATTTCTATGCTGGTGATTAAGAAAAATCTACTTTATCCCACATTAACCTCTCTTCTGACCTCCAGTCTTACATCTCCAGCTGCCTATTATTGGACATCTCAAACTGGACATCCCATAGATATCATAAACTCAGCATGTCCAAAACCGAACTCATTATCTTTACCTCCAAACTGAATCCTCTTCCTAACTTTCCTTGTGCTTTGTAGAGTGTCACTAGTCTTCCAGTCACTTAGGAAGAAGGATTGGTCCAAATCTGAGAGGAATTTGCCTGTATTACAACCCTGAGGGGAGCAGTTGTACCATCTGGCAGTTTCCTTTTTAAAATAATTATTATTGTTATCCAGGTGCTAGGTTCAGCTGTTTACATGCTGTCAAAAGAGTACAAGTGATGTCGCTGTTTTTCAATTTCAGTGCCCTGGGCCAAACTTGATTTTCCACACCTTGGTTATAACACTGCCTTGTGCTGTTTCACTTTGTTTTTTATTAACGTCTGATAAAGTAACAAATGGCATACTTATCAAATTTTCAGATGACAAAGTTAGAAAGAATAACTAACATATTGGAGGACAGGTTTGAGAAAGATCTCTTTAGTATAGAACTGTTGTGGTTTCATGATAATGTTGTGGTAGAACTATCTCAAAGAATTCAGTCAGACCATCTCTAATCCAAGCATAGACATTTCTTGAGATTGATGCTTCCTAGGAAGCCCAAGAGGGCCCAGCAACTTCAGAGAAAGCAAGATGGATTTTTATAGGGTAAAGATGCGATTACGTAACAAATTATGAATATTAAGAAGACAGGAGGAGTTTGTTAAGGATTAGGTTATAGGGGAGGAGTCCCAGCCACGGTCGAATTGTGTATGCAAATACCTACAATGCATACAGAAAAATCCATGGCAGGGTATGAATGTATGATAATGACATAATGGGCCTCTCTATGTCATAGGTTCACCGAAAGGATAGATTTTGCTGTTACCGAGCAGGTGCTTACTTAGAGAAAGTTCCTTCTGTTGTTTTGGGGTCCACATCCTGCATGGGCATCCTGGTGGTGCTGCTTTCTGATTGGCCAAGGATGGTCCTGTCTGAGACTAGATGGATGTGGTTGTGGTTGAGTGCATGAATACACCTGCTGTTTCTGTGGGAAGTATGAGGAATGGGTCTGGAACCAGTGACTGGCTAGAGACAGTGACTGGGATCTCATCTCAGGGACACTGCTGCTGTTCTGTGAGACATAGGAGTTCATGGACACACCTGTTCTAGTGAGCAGTGAGGCATATATAAAGAAGTTCGGATATTGAGTTAGGGATGGGGGAGTGGTGAAGTAGGGGTAATGGGACTGTAAGGAAGTTAGAATATTGGGGGTGGGGGCAGCTTTATTAGGATTCCATCCAAACTGACAACTTACTCCTCTACTCAGTTCTCTGGAAAAACAAATGAAACTTGTGAACCATCCTTCACTTAACAGCAATTTCTTCATGCCTTGTAGCTTCCTTTATAGCAAGAATGGAATCACCTCCCTGATGTCATGGTCCTCTTGGAGAATGAGGGACAAACAATGACAAATTTTGATCCCTGAAACTTTTTTTTTCCCTTAAGCACCTGACAACGCCCAATCACTCTGGCCCTCATTGACTAGAGAATGATAGGTCCCAGGCCACTCCCTACTTGGTCATTGTTTGGATCCTGATGGTCTCAGAGTGAACGTAGACAGCAGTGAGGAGTCAGACAAGAACAACAAAGTTTTCAGATCAGCGTTACAAACATTAATCTGTTGGTTCTCTAAATGTGTGATCTTGTCTAATGAGTCAATATATTGAAACAACTGACTTGCATTTATACTGACACTATTGCTTGCTATTGTTTCTCCTTGGTTCTTGAAGAGGATCATGACTCCAGGAAAATGATGCTACCACAGGCAAGTGAATTGGATATAGGGAGGGAGGGCTGTGCCAAGTCACCAGCCTCACTTTCTTCTCCAGAGCCATCTATAGATCAGGAGGACTAGAGATGGCCCTAGATGCAGTAGAGACTTTGGCCTTTCTAAGCTAAGGTCTTTAACAGGTCTCAGTTTGACTGAGGCAATGCCTGTTCACTGATAAAGAAATGAGGCAGAGAATGGGCTCTTTACCTCGTCAAAAAAAAAAAAAAAAAACCCAAACAAACCCCAGATCCCAGTCTGGAAGGGAAATGAACAAAATTGTTTGGTAATTCAAACATTCTTTCACCTTGTCATTTTTTAGGGCTAGGGTGAAAACTGATCTTTTCCAATCCTGTGGCTACTGTTGAGTTTTTCAAATTTGCCAACATACTGAATGGAACACTTTAACAGCATCATCTCTTAGAATTTTAAATAATTCAACTGAAATTCCATCACCCTTACTAGTATTCCTGTTAGCAATTCTTCTCCTTCTCCAAGATGTCTGGCTCTAGATCAGTAACCATACCATTATCACTGAGGTTAAAGATCTTTCTTGAATACTCCTTCTGTATATTCTTGCCACCTCTTTTTTTATCTCTTCTACTTCTCATAAGTCCCTACCATTTTTATTTTTTTACCATATCCATTTTTGCATGAAACATTCCCTTGATATATCTACTTTTCTTGAAGACATCTCTTGTCTTTTCCATTTTATTGTTTTCTTCTATTTCTTTGCATTGTTCATTTAAGAAAACCTTATCTGTCCTTGGTATTCTCTGGAATTCTGCATTCAGTTGGACATATCTTTCCTTTTCTCTTTTACCTTTCACTTTCCATCTTTCCTCAGCTATTTGTAAAGCCTTATTAGACAGATATTTTGCTTTCTTGCTTTTCTTTTTCTCTGGGATATTTTTGTCCCTGCCCCTGTACAATATTGTGATCCTCTGTCCATAGTTCTTTAGGCACTCTTTCTACCAGCTCTAATCCCTTAAATCTATTCATCACCTCTACTTCGTATTCTTAAAATATATTGCTTAGGTCATACCTATGGGGTCTGATGGTTTACCCTACTTTCTTCAATTTAAGTTTAAATTTTGCAACAAGAATCTCACGATCTAAGTCACAGTGAGCTCTAAGTCATGTTTTAATTGACTATAGAGTTTCTCCACCTTTAGCTGCAAAGTATATAATCAGTCGGATTTCAATATTGACCATCTGTGTTGTCCATGTGTAGAATCACCTTTTGGATTGTTGTAAAAAAGTGTTTGCTCTGACCAGTGAGTTATCTTGACAAAACTCTGTTAGTCTCCGTCCCACTTCATTTGTACTCCAAGACCAAACTTACCTGTTATTCCAGTTATCTTTTGATTTTGTGCTTAAGCATTCCAATCCCCTGTGATGTAGGTGACATCTTTTTTGGTTGTTGTTTTTAGAAGATGTTGTAGGTCTTCAGAGAACTGAGCAGTTTTGGCCTCTTTGGAATCAGTGGCTGGAACATAGACTTGTAGATCTGAAAACTACGTGATGCTTAACTCACTTGATCCCTTTCTCATGCTCCCATCACCATCATCACAGAAATGGAAGGGGGCCACATATTAGTCAGGACTATTTTGCATTTTTACCTCTTTGGTGCCTGGGTCACCATGGCCAAAGAATTCATCACTTTATGGCCAAACTTCTGGTAATGTCTCCTCATACTTTGCTGTTCCTCATGGAGCAGACACAATCTGTTATCCAAATCATACTCAAAGTTTTTCCTGGTTGTTTGAATATGCCAATGCTTATGCTACCTGACATAGTCTTCAAGAACCCAGTGTTACCTCCATACCATGATGCAGCATCACACTATGATTTCTGTAGAAGAATGCGGAGACATAAAAAATAAGAAATATTATTTACTTTAGATCTCACTATCTGTTAAGTCCAGTAGGTATTTAGGGAGACTACTTGAGATAGGTTGTGATCCCCAATCAGATACTGTACATGGTTCACGAGAGGACTGATATTGTCTGTGGGTAAATAGAACAGAAAGTATTGTGATGAGGTCTCTCTATGCTTTAAGCATTTTTTCTCTGGGGAGTACATAATAGGGAATCTGTGTGAAAAAATGTTGTTGCATATTTTCTTCCAGTTGAGGAGGGAAACGAGAGGAGGGGGGGAAAAGCACAATTCAAGGAGAGGAAAGAAAGTTAGAGATGGCTGGGTGAGGAGTTTAATTACCCTGGCCATCTAAGACCCTGTCATACTGTTGCCCCCTGAGACTTTACCTTGAGCCTAGACTGTAGAGGACTTGACCAGAAGTCTGGTAAAGCAGAGGAAGGCAGTGGAGTTAGACTGAGGAAGCTGCCTGATCAAACTGCCAATCCAGAAACATATGGCTGAGATAAAATTGCCAGTAGAATCCTTGTGTATATGTGAGTGCCCATGTTTTTGTGAAGGAAAGAAAGGAAACTAGCAATGTTGTGCCTTTCTAGTTGAAAATAGGTAAGTCTTTAAGAATTACACATAAACAGCCCACTCTAATGCATTCTCTCTTCTCACTGAGGCTCAAGTCACTCTTATTTTGTCCCAAATAATAAATATGTGCCTGAGGAAGATAGCATATAACTTCAGGTATGATTTAAAAAAAATTCCACTTTCAAAATAAATAAAATAGAAGGTATTTAAATTGCTAAAATATTTCTGAATCTATTAAATAACAGTTCTTATACAGGTTAACTGTGGATTATTTAAGCAAATAAGTTCAAAATCTACTTAGGGCAGGCATTCTTAACCTTTCTGTTTCAAGGACTTGGGTAGTGATCTGGTAGAATCCTGGTCCCCTTTCTCAGTATAATGTTTTTAAATGCACAAAATGAAATACATATGATTATGAAGGAAACAAACTATATTGAAATAAAGTTAACAAAATATTTAAAAGAAAAGAAAGCAACTTCATGGACCCCAGGTTAAGAACTCCTGACTGGGGTCATGAGCTTTTCTAATTGTTGAAGAGAATGGATTTTGCCTCTCTTCCAATTAACTGCCCACTTTTTCATTGAATTCCACACCTGTGAAATGGCCCACTATACTTGGATAGAATTCCAAATAAATTTTATGATCCATGAGGAACTGTGTCATTTTTCATCTTTGCATCTTGAGCATGTAACACTCATAGTAAATGCCTGAATAAATGCTGTCGATTCATCTTAGTATCCTAAAGAACTGGAACAGTGTCTTGTCCACTGTAGGCGGTCAATAACTATTGATGACAACGATGTCCCAGAAGAGGTTTTGTATGAATGGCCACTATGTTCACCAGTGGATCTCCCATTGTTTATGAGGAGTGTATGTGTTCTCAGTGTTTCCATTCACTATACTATCCACTTATATAACCAAGCTAGATCATCTAGTAGTAAAGTTAAATAGAATTAACAATGATAAGCAATAGAAGTTCATATCTCTGTCATTTACACAAGTCATTTAACTTCTTTAGGTCTTGATTTCTTCATCTGTAAGATGACAAAGTGTTTAAGGTCATGTCTAGCTCTTTGGGTTGGATTCTGTGATCCTTCAGACTCACTTTTACGTCAATTGAAGCAGAAGCATATTAGAGCCAGCTGATACTTTGACAAACAATTGTTAAATGATCAGTGCGAGCCCTTACAACTCAGAAATCAGCAAATACTACAAATCAGGACTTGATTTCATGTTCTGTCTAGACATAAGAAAGTGATGGAGAAAATATTAATAATGTTAATAATGTTAACAATGTCCATAAATATTAATGATGCAAATTAAACTTTAAAGTGTCATGCACACTTCTTTTTCCTTAGAAGACTGGTAGTTAAACATTTACCAGCACACAGTAAACAGGTTTTGCCAACACAATAGACGTCTATGTCAATTTTCACTGAATATTCTGCCGTGTAAGCAGGTCAGATTTTTGTGAAAAGCAATCCCTGTAGCTTCTATCTCTTGGACTAATCATCTTTTTTATCTTTTCTCATAGTTTTTCCTTCCTTTTTATCTCTTTAAAACCTGACTAAAAGTATGTCTTTTCTACCTGACCCTTTCCTTAAGTTTTCCTTCATCATTTACTTGCATGACACTCAGTGTATGTAACAAACGCTGATTTGCAGGTCATTGTGGTGGGTACCACTGGAAAGGCCTTTGAGGAGCAGAGTCTTCTGGATCTTAAAGAACAAAAAAAAAGGAACTAGTTTGCACAATCTATTTCTCATGTTTTTTTACTCTACATAAGACAGAACCTGTTATCTTACTGAATTTGAGACTATTTCCTTTTTATTTTGCTTTCTCAGCATTTCATAATTTGGCTGACTGTGCCACACCTATTTCTAATAATAGCATCCAGCATTTATATAGCATTTTAAGGTTTGCAAAGTACTTCACAAATCTTATCTCTTTTGATCCTCATAACTCTGGGAGGCATATGCTATCATTATCCCCATTATATAGATAAGGAAACAGGTGGAGAGAGGATAAGTGACTTACACACAGTGTAAATAGGATTAAAACTCAGGTCTTCCTGACTCCAAGTGCACTCCTCTTTCCACTAGCTATCTAGGTTTTAAGGGTTTGACATAATGAATACAGTAGAGAAAAGCTGTAAGGAGGTCAGAGGCTTGTGCCTGGACTTTTTGGGAATTCTCAGTGAATAAAGTTTTGGAGAGATACCTAGAAAAGACACGTTTTAATGTGACTATCTCCCTAAAAAGATGCTAGAGGTGATCACCTATACTCCACACTTTTTGGATGCTGTGACCATTTTCTCCTTAGGCTTATAGTCTAGGAAATGCAGAAGATAAAAGTGGAGAAGAGTTGGGTGTATCCTAGTTTTAGAGCTAAGATGACTTAATCAAACCTCAGTATCATGATTTAGCAATGATAATTATAAAATAAAATAGTCTAGAATTTTCTGACAAACTCATCAAACAAAAAAAGTAGACTTTACATGTTTTTTAAAATGCCTATGAAGAAGCAGAGACTCATCTATCCTCTGTACGTTACAAATGCCCAAACCAACAAATCCTGAAATTGAAGACCATTAGTTAAGTTGGACTTGTCTCTCTCTATTGCATAGAACAGATGACCAGACTCATACAATTCACTTTGCAAGTCATGGCATCATGTTCCTGATGTCAAGGTCCTCTTCAATAATAAAGGACAAATCACATACAATACAAGGCCAGATGACACTTGGAATCAGAAGACACAAAAATTTAGGAGGTAAGAACTTAAAGGACTATATATATTAAAATAGGTCAAGAAAAATTATTTTGTGATAAACAATAAAACTCCATTAAAATGATGATGTCAAGGCAAATTCATGCTACATACAGGGTTTTTTTTTTTTGTATTAGTATAGATTTACTCTGTGCTACATGATCTGACACCATGAATGACTGAATTTGTAGCGTATATAAGGGCGAGATTTTATTTTCATTATGGGCATGAAGAATTTTTCCCCCTTAAAACTGATTGTTTGGAAATGTAAACCTGTACTTAGAATCATTTATTTAGAGCTAGAAGGGGCCTGGAAGGTCATCTAATCTAACCCTCTTTTTACAACTGAGAAAACTGAGGCACAAAGGAATTAGGTGACTTGTCCAAGATCATACAAGTAAGAAGTGACAGTGAGAATTTGAACCCAGATTCTCTGAGTCTAGAACCAGTGCTCTTTCCACCATACCAGGCTACTCTCAATGAATTAGACTTATTTTTCATTACCTTTGTTTTTGATGAATAAAAAATGAGATCTATTATGAATTTGCTTTTCTAGGACTGAGTATTGTACAAAATCATTTTTATTTTGTAAGCAACAAAGGTGATACCTGCCTTCATGATTCATTCCTGTCATCCAGCACAGAAGTTCACCTCTCACCCAGCTCACCCCCCACATACACTCACAAACTCTAAAAAGAAATGATTTTTTTTTCCAACGTAGTGTTCTGGATTAGTCATTTCTGAGATATGATTCCTTCATAAGATTCATTGTAGACAATGCTACTTCCCAACATTACCTCTCAGACAGAACAGTTGTATCTCTGCTAGTATATAAAATATCCTTTATATATAGTACATAGTAGTAGTATAGTAGTATGCTGTCTGAAATATTTAGTACATAAAACAAAATCTTTAAGCAGACAGAAAGGGAAATGCCCTTGCAACACATTTAATTTCTATCTTTGGTGTTAAGATAATTTTTCTAGATAAATTGTTTTTGATTCTGGAGTGTTAGAAAGTCTGGAGATATGTCACCATTTCTCCATATATTTATTTAACACAGTGTTCCAACAGAGAGCTTCAATTTGGAAGACAGAGGCAGAAGACCAGGACTGCGATCCTAACACATAATCAGATCGGAGCTAAGAGCCTGAAAGTCTCATACTCCTGAGTCCTAGTTAGAAACTGCACAAAGATAAGGAAATGAATAGTGTTTCTAGTGTTCTCCAGTGTGGCCACTATAGTAAGGGCCTGCAGAGATCCTATTATTCAACACACATGCACCAACACACATGCACAAACACACATACAACACACACACACACACACAACACCCCAAACTTTCATTTAACAGAGTTTGCCTTTCTATGAATTTTAGATTTCTCTAGACTGGATCCTGCAAGTTAATAGTTTCTCTCTCAAAAAAGCTATGGGATTTAAAAAAACAATGAACATTATCAAACCCATAAAATGTAAAATGAAAATGCTAAGCTCCATTGTAACCTTAAGGTTTTTCTTTTTTAAAGTGGTCACAGTTGTGAAGAAGCCTTAAATAAAATTTCATGCTCAAAATGAAACAGTAGTTTGCCAAGGAAGATTAGTTAATTCAGCTGCATTGCTTTGGACTTTAGATTGCATGCTAGATAGGGACTGAATTTGAATCATGCTCCTACTTGGGTACATTGGAAAGTTTTTCAGATAAATCCTTGGAATTCATCTCACTCTTGAAGAGTTTTCTTAATCTTTTTCATTCTAGTTGTTTTACTTATGTGGATAGACAGAAAGAAACACTCCTCCAGGGCCTATAGGGCAATTTAAACATAAAATAACACAATGGATTGATTTAATCAACTGCTTTCGTGGCAGCCTCACTTTGGGGGAAATAAACAACCATTCATAAACATCACCTAGATTTACTGCTTCAATCGGAAGATTTCATAACCGATTCTGGCCTCTGCAGTGAAAGACCTACCAAAGTCTTAACAATGAAACACTTCTGGGTTTTGTTGTAAGTGTTGTTGTCATTAAAAGGCTTACAGATTCCGCTAGTGGAGAGCTTGAAGTGGGAACAAAGGAAGGACACAAGAAACCCCAGCAGGGAAGCAATTCGTTTCTGATTCTGCAACCAAGAGGTAAACTTCCCTAAGGAAAAGTGATTTTGGTGCCTTCACACTCTCTCTCTCTCTCTCTGTCTCTCTGTCTCTGTCTCTGTCTCTGTCTCTGTCTGTCTCTCTGTTTCTCTGTCTCTGTCTCTCTCTGTCTCTTTCTCTCTCTCTCTGTCTCTGTCTCTGTCTCTCTCTCTGTCTCTCTCTCTGTCTCTCTCTCCCCACCCCCACCCCCCAATCCAGTTAAGGTACCTATGCTTTCTTTAAGTCTCCATGACCGAGTTAGATGAGTTAAGGTGAGTTATATCTGGAAAGCCCATTCCTAGATAATGCAGAAAGGAGGACACAGATAGCATTTTGATTTTCCCTTAACATCAATGCATTAAGGAAGTAGCCTAGCACAGAAGAGAGAGGTCAGACTCGGGAGTCAGATAATACCTGAGTTCATACAATGTGACCTTGGGCAAAGCCCCTAACTTTTCAGCGCATTAGGCGACTCTCTAAAACCAACGAATTGCCGATCTGCACCATTGGAGTGGTTTTTCGCGACTGGAAGATCCCCACTCTTGAAATCACAAGTTCCAGTTAAACAAGGGGATGGGTTGGGGAGATTAGTTTCAACATTGGTTTGTATTAACCCCTAGGCAACTGAACTTTCTACGGGGTTGTTTGTAAAGGTTTGACCAGATCGGGCCTGCCCAGAAGACGAGTTCCTGAGACGATTTGGGACTGCAAAAGTGCCCGGAGCTCCAGGTTTTCTGGTGAAACAGAATCTTTCCCCCCAGATTTCCTGTCACCGCTTCTTATCTAGAGCATGAGCGGCGACTACCCCTTTGAGTGACAGTCTAGGGGGAAAGGGAACAGGGAAGACGGGGTTTGGGATGCGCATCTACAACTTTTAACAGTACCTTCCAATATGTACACGAGTAAGACTGAGCATTTCAGTGGGAGAGGGAGAAAATGTCATCTAGGGCTGGACTAAGTGTGGGGCTAAGTGGAGATCCTGGAATCTCCAACTTTGTGCACCTCTAGGGGCTCCTGGCTCACTTTGGTTTAAAAGCGCACACACGTTCCCCTGAGCCAGTCGCCTTTTACCTGGTGCGCAAAGGCACAGGTGAAAGGTTCTCTCACTGCGCCTACTACATTCGCACGACCTTTCGGTTTTTCCTTCTCCCAGCTCTCCAACTTTGCTCAACCAGTAAGAGATAGGAGACTGGCGCCAACGGACACACATACCACACACATACACACACACACACACACACACAGTACATCACGCATACACTGTAGCACGCACAAAAACACACGCACAAGCACACCTGAGAAGCTCACATTCTCCTTCCCCTCTTTCTTTCACCCACCATCACTGCCGCCACCGCCTCACTATCGAGTCCTCTGACTCAATCCCTTCTGTGCCCAGATCGGAAAGGATGATCACCCAGACTGAACCCCAAGTCTCAAGTCTTCCCCAATAAGGCGCTGCTTCCCAGCGCCTTTTCCTAACGGATGGGGTGTCTTCCCGCCTTTTAGGGGAACAAGAGACGGTCTGAGAAAGTGGAAAACCAGTAAGGTGTAGGAAAGCGGAACAGGCGCTTCCTCGACAGGCTTGACCTCCACGGGTTTCCACTGCAGAGAAGGAACCTGCAGCTCGGGACAGTTCCTTCTCTGGAGCTCACAGTCCTTCTCGGGATCGTGGCTGTCAGCAGACAGCTCTGCCCGAGGAGAGCAAGGAAGGAGGATCCCAGCATGGATTGGGGGCTGTGGGGTGCGCTGATGGAAGGGCTCGAGATTCACTAGAGGAAAGCTCTCCTTGTGGGGTCTGCGTCCAAGCAGGACCTGGAACTGGCATCTGTCGGGTTAAACTCACCTGTTCCGAAGCGTCCTTTTATTTTCTCTTCTCTTTGTGACCTGGGGGTTTTGTAAGTCTTCCTGAGTCGCTGGGACTGCCCCAGGGGCTGATTCCGCGCCCCCCGACCCCCCCTGGGGCGGCACACCCGGCTAGCTTGGGAGCTGCGACTGTGTCTGCGCGGCTGGATTGGCCCCCGAGTCCATGGAGGGCGCGCCGAGTGCCTCAGCATCTCGGCGTCTCCCATTTAAATGTCCGCCGGCTGCACGCCGCGCTCCTGGGCCTCGCCACATCATTGGCCAGGCGCCGCCCGGCCCGGCCCGCTATTCCGCCCCCTTTTCCCGTTACTGAGTCCCCCTCCTTTCTTCTCTCCCCATACACCCCCCCTCCCCGGCTCCCAGCGGGGACCCCTACCAGACTGAACCCGCCTCCTTTTCTCCTCCCTCCCCAAAGCCCCCTCCCTCTACCTGGGCCAGCGGGGAGAGGTCACCCCAGGGGACCGCTCCTGGAATGCACAGCAAATCACATTTTCCGCTCCCGTTAGAAGGGGAAGATCGGTAGGAAATCCCCCAGCCTTCCCACCCCCCTCATTTTCTCCTCCCCTGGCCCCAGAGCTTTGCCTTTCTCTCCTTCTGAGGTTTCTTTCATTGCCCTGTGGCTCCCTACATCCCTGTCGCTCGCGATCTCCTGATAGAGGAAATCGGTGTCACGACAGAGGATGCGGTCATTTTCGTCCAACTTAAGATCGATCAGAGAAAGCGGGACCCTGAGGGCTCGGGGATCCCAGGGGGTTGATTCTAGGCCCCCAGATTTGAAATGGACCTCAAAGACCCTCTTAGGCACCAACAACTCAAGTACCACGGACCTCTGAGCACTTAATCAACCTATCAACATTTCTTCTTCCATCCCCGAACTCTCCTTTCCAGGGTTTCTTTTAAATGCAGACTAGCTTTTTAAATGCAGACTAGGCTACAGATGTTTTGCGGTATCCTTCTGAAGTAAGGGAAAGTCGAGGAAAAAAAACCTGAAGAGACAAAACTTAGTTGACCCCACAGAGGAAAATATTTACTTATGGAGAATCAGGTAACTGAAGCAATCGGAGATAATTAAATCTCGAAAATCTAACTCGAGAAAAGTTAGATGCAGAAATACAATATTTAAAGAGTCTGTTAGGCTTTGGATGTATATGCTCACCCATATTATGATTATTCATCCAATTAATATATGAGACATGTCTAGGTACCCGAATATTGTGTTTGTGTGTGTGTGTGTGTTTGTTTAAATAGGAGTAAGGACTTTTCACATTTGCCTTCTTTGGCCATCCCATTCTCATGTCATACAGAAGAAAAAAAAATGCATCCATTTAGTCGGCTTAAAAAAAAAAAAAGACTGTGGAAATTGTTTTGTGTGTATCTTCCATGACCCATAGGGGAAAACTGGCCAGTTTTCTTCATTTGCAATCAGCCTTGCCTGGATGTAGAAAACATTAAAAGTTATGCAAAATAACGTTTTCCAAGAAGCAAATCTGAATGTTAGCTTCATTTGTGACCATGAAATCTACTGAGAGAGAGAGAGAGAGAGAGAGAGAGAGAGAGAGAGAGAGAGAGAGAGAGAGAGAGAGAGAGAGAGAGAGAGTTTAAGAGCCAGTTTTCACGACATACAAAATCAGAAAAAGACAGTTTCCTTTTGGAAAATGAACTTGCTACTGATCTAAAGTCAGAGACAAAGATCCTAATGGTTTTAAATGACCTTACATGTATTTTCCAAATTCATTTCTTGGAATGAACAACTTCCACAAACATATGGACTATAACATCTGAATGGGTGCCTTATGTCAAACCACTTTAAAATCCAATAGCCATCTGAAGAGAGTGGTTAAAATAGTCATACATGTAAAATATTAGGGTGTGACTATCTGACCAAGAATTACATTAGACAAAGCCTAAACTGGACTGTCCTGATTTAAATTTGTGGAGCCAAATTCTGTCACTGAATAAACTACTCTTCAGTGTTTCAGATGCCTAATCTCACTGGTGCCAGTGTTGTCTCCAACTGACAAAGATTATTATCCCTCACATTTTAATCTTTGTGATTTTTGTGTCTAGAAAAATCTATTATCTGGTGATCAGTCTTCCCTACCACCTTTGAGCATAATGCTCTTTATTCTCTTCTTTAAATGCATCCTATAAATATTGCGCACTTTGCTAGGACTAAAGAACTAGTTTATTACATCATGAGGTCTATAGTGGTGAGCTTCTCAGTATTTAGCTAGGTTAGTGTTACTCAAAAGTTGTTCTGCCCATGAAAGGCCCATTCTAGGATCCTTTCCAGCTCAGTAGAGACCTCCATAGTTTGTACTCAGTTCTCAATGGCTATAAATTAGGAACAAAGTGGACATGTTATGGCAATTCATTAACAGTAAGACTATGCCTAATTCCAGTGTCATTTTAAAATATTTTGATGCCTTTGTGTGTATGTGCATATGTGTGTGTGTGTGTGTGTGTGAGACAGAGAGACAGAGACAGAGAGACTTTTCACAGAAGGGAAGGAAGGGAGGGAAGGAGAAAGGGAGGAAGATTTCATTTTTAGAGACTAGTAAACTTTTTAAGAATTTACTCTTCTTTATTCAATAATCAAACTAAGTAAATTGTGGAGCTCAGTAATGATAATAAGTGAGAACATTTATTCCCTTGAATTCAGCAAATATTTATCAAGTGCCTACTATGTGCAAGGCACTATGCTAAGTAATAGGTATAAAAAGACAAAAATGAAACAGACCCTGCCTTCAAAGAACTTATATTCTAATGTGGGGAGGAGTTTGCAACATGTATGTAGAGAAGTAAACAAAAAAAATTAGGCAAAGAAATATAAACTAATTCCAAGGGGGAAAGACTGCTAATATCTAGGGGACTTGGCAATAATATACAAAACTTCCATATGCATTGTTGCTCTAGCATCTTCCTCATGCGGTAAGGAAAACTATTTGGATAGTCATCAGTTTCATTTGTTTGCATGGTGAAGCAATAGAGGAAAGGACTTGGATTTGCTGAAACTGACTGAAGAAGTAGATTCTCACATGCAGTGGTCTATTGTAATGATGTGAAGGGCCATTAAAAACCTCTAAGGTTGTTGTCTTTGACCTTAGATTAGCAGGCTTCAGAGTCAGGAAGCTCCAGGTTCAACTCCTGCCTCTGGTACTAGTATATGACACTCCACAAGTAATAACCTCTCGGAGGTCCCCCACACCCGCAGTTTTCTAGGGTTTTAAATTTCTGAACAACTATCATTCTGGTTGGGTAGAGTGAGTTTCCTAACCAGATGAATGAAACCACCCCCACCCCCCAAATGTGTTTATAGTGCAAGCTATCTATGAATTCTGATATGGGTGGAAGATCCAATTGAATATGAGTTCTTCCAGGACAGGGATTGTTTTTCATTTTTGCATTTGTATCTATCCCTAGCCTAACCATAACTTGCTTGTAGTGGAAGCTTAATAAATGCTTGTGGAGTGGAGCTGAATTGAACTGAAGCATAGGAAACTAAACCAAAGTTGCTGGGGGTGAGGGTGGGAGTAGAATGGAAAGGTCAAACCAGTTTCTATTTTTAGTAGGTATAGAGTAGGGAGACAAGTGTACTAAGTGGGTTTGTACAAGGATAAAACGTTTCTTAACAACAACCACTTCACCATAACATTTTTTTTTTCAAAATCATTGTTGGGCTACTACATAGATATTGTAGGCAGCTAGGTGACAGAGGATAGAGCCCTGGTCTCAGTCAGGAGGACTTGAGTTCAAATCTGCCTCAGATGCTTACTAGCTACGTGACCCTGAATAAGTCATTTAACCTTGTTTGCCTCAGTTACTCATCTGTAAACTGAACTAGAGAAGGAAATGGCAAATCACTCCAGTATCTCTGCCAAGAAAACCTCAAATGGAGTCACAGAGAGTCAGACACATGACTAAAATGACTCAACAACAATGAGTAGATATACATTGAAAACAGGATACATAAATCCTAATCTGAGTTTGACTACTAATTTGAAAGTACATTTGCAACTGATCACCAAGAGGCGTGTTAGTTTGCTCTTGCTGGGCTTCTACCATTTGGTTTGAGAATTGAATTACCTAGTAATGTCTATAGATCAGGTGTAAGAAGACCTTGAAATTTTTGTAGACATGGTGAACTGGAATACATCATTCCACTAATTTCTCTACCTAAAAGATGCCATCTGGAAGACATTGTTTATAAAGTATACCACACCTCTCAGCTTCAGTTTCCTCATCTATAAAATAAGAAATAATGGGTTGAAAAAGATGGTCTCTAAGGTCCCTGACTCTAAACCTGTGATTCTGTAATCTCTCTCTCTCTCTCTCTCTCTCTCTCTCTCTCTCTCTCTCTCTCTCTCTCTCTCTCTCTCTCTCTCACTCTCTCTCTCTCTCTCTGTCTCTCTCTCTCTCTCTCTCTCTTTCTCCTCCTCCTCCCCCCCTTTCCACTCTCCCTCTGATGAGATCTTCAAATAGTATAGTCCTTCAGAGTTTCACAGTACCATATTCATTCAAAATTGACTAATAATACTTGCTATCTTTAATGCTTTAAAGTTTACAAAATGTTCCATTACAAAATTCCTTGATGTCATCATAATTAGCTATCATTCCATCTCCCCCTGAGCCTAATTTTCCTAAACCTATTCTTTATCCTCAAGAGTACCTCTAGCCTCTCTACCTCTCCCTGTTCTCCCAGGCTCCATTCTGGCTTTGCTTTCCTCCTTTCCAAATATTGATTCTACAGATAACCAATTCAAATCCCTATTGTCCCTTCCTGTCAATTCCCTGCCCTCTTATCTATTGCACTCATACCTAAGCAAACTGTAACCTCAGATTACCCTTACCACCCGCGTCCACTCCTACTCAAGGACCACTGAAGGATGTTGGTGGAAGTCAAGAAACCACATTGTTTGAATCTGTTACAACTTTACATAATTTAATCTCAACTGGGATTTCACTATGTCAATATTATTCCTTTACACATCCTTAATAGCTTCTCCCATCCACCTCAGTGGTTGTTTCAGATTTTCTCTTCTCGCCTCAAAGCTCCCACAACACTCTTTCCCCTTTCCTCTTAGCATAGTACTTTCCCTTATATTTTATTGAGAAAATATCTTAATAAAAGCTTATTGAATTGAAGTAAGAGGAGTGCATTGCAGAGGTTCACCAAAGATGACAAGGAACAATTATACTCATCAGAAGACATGAAAACTGTTTTATTTTTGTTCTGATTAGTCACATGTCTTTCTCCCACTATGGCTGAAAATTCTTTGCTTCTGTTCTACCATTTCATCTTTGGGATTTAAGATTTATGTATATATTTAGTGGCTTGGGATTTAAGATGTATGTATTAATTTTAGGATTGAAGGATACTAAACATTCTCTTCTGGGCATTATTTACTACTAGCTAGTATTAATATATTAGTGTATGTAAAATGTAGATACACAAAATAGATCAGTTCTGTAATCAGTTGCTTCATCCAAGAATTTCTTGCAATTAAATCCATTGAGTGCCTGCATAGACCTTGGCCTAAAGGGCCCAAGGTCTCCCACTGCATCCTGGGTCATCTCCAGTCATTCTGATGAATATCTGGTCATTGGATTCCGGTGGTTCTGGAGGAGAAGTGAGGCTGGTGCCCTGCACAGCCCTCCCTCACTCAAAACAAAATCAAGTGCAAGTCATGTCATCACTTCTCTGATGGCATGGTCTTCTTTGGCAATGAAGGACAAACACAACAATCGAGAAAACAGAAGCCATTCACTCAAAACTCACTCTTCTTCCCGACTTTCCATCTCCATCTCCAAATGCTTTGACATTCTCCTCTTTTTCTTATTTTATTCTAGTCTCTAATGAATAGGGGACCTTTCCCCTCACCAAAGCCAATCCCTCAACTCTGGATTTTACCCTTTCTAGGCTTTTCTTTCTGAAAAAATCACTTCCACAATCAATCCACTTCCCTCTAAATTCAAATACCTTCCAATCTACCAGCTTCTTCCCTGCTACTTATAGATCTGCTCAGTTCTAATCCTTCCTTAAAAATACATGAGTTGACCTTACCATCCCTTCAAACCAACATCCTGTATCTTCCATCTCCCATACAAACTTCTAGAAAAAAAATGTCTATACTTATTGTCTCCATTTCTTTTCATATACTCCTCAAACCCTTGCAATTTGACCTGATTTCTTTGCTCAGCTGAAACTGTGCTCTCCAAAGATTTTATATTTACAAAATCCAGTGATCTTTTCTCAGTCCTAATCATCTCTTCAACATTTAACATTATTGATGACTCCTTCTTCCTGGGAATCATTTTCTGGGTTTTCATAAGAAAACCTCATTCTTTTCCTACTTTCTCTTGATCTCCCATTGCTATATTTCCATCCATGTCCTGACTCCCTAACTGTGGGTGGGCTTCAACCTATATTCCCAGACTTATTACACATTATTCATATTCAAATTCCAGTCAAGATGGTCAACTTGCAATGCTTCACAGATAACATTTCATTTTTCATCCTTATACCTTTTTATAGATAGTCCAGCATTCCTGTAATTTATTCCCTTCCCACCTTCCCTTCATACACCTCCTACATCAGACTTTCTCTGATCATCCAAGATTATCTCAGGGTGCCATGCAACCATAAAGTTGTCTGTCTTTCTTGCTTATGTAACTTTCTGGATCTAAAATTTTGGATTTGAAGATTATAGATCCAGAGCCAAAAGAGATTCCAGAAGCCATATCATCTAAATCTTTCACATTTTAAATGTGGAAACCAAGGCTCAGAAAGCTTAAATGATTTGCTTTAGAGTTAACAGAACTTATATAATATGTTATACCATAAGTTATGTTCTACATATAATAGAAGTATATAACAGAGCTAAATCTTGGTCCTCTGACTCCAGAGACAATGTTCTTTCTCCTTACTCTCTGTGTGATCTTGGGAAAAATTCCTTAATTTCTCTGAGCCTTAGTTCCCTCATCTATAAAATGAGGGGGTTGGACTAGATGGTTTCTGAGGTTCCTTCCAGCTCTCGAGCTATGATCCTATGATTCATTTTGTGATATTACATCATAGTAATGGATTGGATTTGTTCTGGGGGAAGGGTCCCTAGCCCCCTGGCCCCTCAGCCTCCACCCAAATCATTCCATATTTTCTTTGTACATAACCCATATCCTTTCTCCCACTAGAGTGTTTGCTCCTTGAGGTCAAGGGCTCTTTCACTTTGTCACTGACTATTTAATGTTGACCACAATGCCTATATATAACACATTACAATCAGCCAGTATTCATTAAAAGCAATGTTATATAATATATATTATAATTATAATATATCATATATATCAGTACTATGTATTTCATGTATATAATGTAAATTATTTCATTTAGGCATTGAAACAACTTTGTGTGCCATACACTACAAGTATTCCTTTCCTCATTTTACAGAAGAGGAGCTAGAGGGTCAGAGAGCCATTTGGCTGTTTTTTTATCCACACAGATCATAAGTAACTGAGGCAGAATCCAGTTTTTTCTCAATTCTAAGTCAAATATTCCATCAGCCTCTCCACACTGGCCCATCTTTACATGCATTATCTCGCTCATTTCTCACAGTAACATTGATATGGATGGTTCAAGTATTCCACCAAGAAACAGACTCCAAGAAGTCTTGTCAAGGTTACATGACTAATAAGTAGAGGGGGCCAGAACTTGAAACAGGTCTTCTGTCTCCAAACCAGCACACTTTCTCCTCTCCCATAGGACTTCACTTAAATGATGTGTGCTTTCTATTTAAAGAGGAAATTCCAAACACTTAATTATTCTGTGATTTCTTTCATTCTTTTTTTAAAAAAAATTAAACGTTTTTATTTAACGTTTTGAATTCCAAATTCTCTCCCTCTCTCTCTCTCCTTCCACACCCCAGATAGTGAACAATCAGATGTAAGTTATGCATGTTCAGTTATGTAAAACATTTCCATAGTAGCCATTTTGTGTGTGTCCTTGGTTGCTGAAGACCATACCATCAGAGAAATAATGACATGACTTGCACTTGACTTTGTTTTGAGTGAGGGAGGGCTGTGCAGGCCACCAGCCTCACTTCTCCTCCAGAGCCATCTGAATCCAGTGACCAGATATTCATCAGGATGACTAGAGATGGCCCAGGATGAGGCAGTTGGGGTGAAGTGACTTGACCAAGGTCACACAGCTAGTGCGGGTCAAGTGTCTGAGGTGAGATTTGACTCCTGCACTGGTGCTCTATCCACTGCACCACCTAGCTGCTCCTCAAGCCATTTTGTACAAGAAGACTAGAATAAAAAGAAAGAAAGAAAGTGAAAAAATAGCCTGCTTCATTCTGTATTCAATGCATATCAGTTCTCTCTCGGTGAATAGTATGCTTCTCCATTAGTCCTTTGGGATTGTCTTGGATCACTGTATTGCTGAGAGTAGTTAAGTCATTCACTGTTCTTTATTGGACAATACTGCTGTCACTGCATACAATGTACTTCTGGTTCTGTTCATTTCACTATGCATTAGTTCATGTAAGCCTTTCTAAGTTTTCCTGAAATCATCCTGCTCGTTATTTTGAACAGCACAATAATATTCCGTTACAATCATATAGCACAGCTTGTTTGGCCATTCCCCAATTGATGAGCATCCCTTTGGTTTCCTTTTCTTAACCACCACAGAAAGTTGCTATAAATATTTTTGTGTGGATGGGTCGTTTACCCTTTCCTGGACATCTTTGATATCCTTCATTCTTAGGAGGATCTAGTCTAAAAACTGTCTGAGCCTCACCATCATTGTGGTTGCTGTTGGTAATAACAGGATTGTTTTATGTTATTATTCTAGGACCATAAAGATTAGTGTACCTGATCCTACTCGAAGGAGAGGAATGGAAAAATTGGGCAAGAAAATAAGGACACAAACTACATGCTGTCCAAAATCCTCTCATTGGTCAGATACATATCTAGAAAGGAAGATGGTATTTGCTTGTTTACATATTTTATATTTACACTTTTCATTACTACTATTGTAGAAGCCACCTTTAAGAAACCGTGACTTTCCAGAGATTAAATTAACTCCTTGACTTTGGGTCCAAGGAGTCCATGCTTAGATTTCAGAGAGTCTATGAACTTTTTTTTCATATTTTGATAACTGTATTTCAATTTAATTGGGTTTCTTTTTAAACCTGTGTGTTTTATTTTATGTATTCAAAAAGCATTATCCTGAGAAAGGGTCCATAAGTTTCCCCAGATTGACCCAGGGAACCACGACAGAAAAAAGGGTTAAGAACTACTGCCATACACATTTGTCTTTTTTGAATTTAGGGACCTCACAGACTGTGGTCATTCTCATTAAAGCTGGGCTGTGATTAATCATTTGTTTCTAGACCTAGTGATTCAATCCTCGCTCACAAAGAAGGTATTATCCAAAGAATCTGTCTCATTTTTGGTGTCTTGGTATGTCGCTGAGGAACAGCTTGTTCTAAGATGGGTAAACATAATTTATATTCTACTTCATTCTGTCTACAAAGGGCATTAAAAACATGATTAAAAAGGGAGTGTGTAAGAGGTAGAAAGAGACAGAGTCAAGAGACAGAAAAAGACTATGGAGAGGGGGGAGAAGATTCTTTCTACACTCTCTTGGCTGAAAGACTGGCTCATATGGAATATGATTTCTCTTTAAAAAAAGACAAAAATGTAAACTGTGGACTCCTTACTGCTTACATCGGAGGTATACGTGTGTGTGTTCTATCTAAACTAACCATTCATTTGCTAATGTTTGTAAGAGTTTTGTGAACTTTGGGATATATACTCAAGCAATGGTGCCCTTGGAGGTATGATCAAAAAGGGAAGGAATTTAGGGTAAGAGATAATAATTTAGAATCACGTCCATGAAATGTGAGGAAATTATCAAGATTTAAACTGAGTCACATTCTTTTTGATATAGATGATTATGTATGCACAAAGTTCAGAAAGTTCATCTATACCATATAATTTGGATCCAAACATTTTCCCCAGTCTCCATATATTCTACAGCACTTGTCTGTACATCAGAGAAGGAAACAAAATTGAGAATATTTTCAACAAAAGTATTGTTATTCTTAGGGAAAGAATTCTAGGTGATCAGAAGGGCATCTCCTGAAAAAAACAGCTTCCAAGTTTCCTATGTTGTTATTGTTGAGTAGTTTTTCCAGTCATGTTCCTATTTGGGGTTTTCTTGGCAAAGATGCTGAAATGATTTCCCATTTCCTTTTCTAGTTTGTATTACAGATGAAGAAACTGAGACAGAGTTAAGTGACTTGCTCAGGGTCACACAGCTAGTAAGTGTCTGAGGCCAGATTTGAATTCAGAAAGATAAGTCTTCCCGCCTCCAAGCCTGGTACTCTATCCACTGCACCACCTAACTACCTCAGATTTCTTATAGATCCTCTCAAAGGCACTCCTTCATGCTACTGGAATGAAGGACCCTGGGAAGGGACTCTTCCCTTAGACCATATACCATCCATTATTACAATGTAATATCACAGAATGGATCATTGGATAACAGCTCTGAAGCTGGAAGGAACTTCAGAGACCATCTTGTCAAACCCCTTCCTTTTACAAATGAGAAAATTGAGGCTCAGAGAAGTTAAGGGAGTTTTCCCAAGTTCATAGAGATAATAAACAGAAAGAACACTGGCTCTGAAGTCAGAGGACCAAGGTTCAACTCCTGAGTTTTACATTAACTATACTACAACTTGGAGCAAGTCATTTAACCTCCATGGCCTCAGTTTCCTCATTGGTTTGGACTATATGGCTGCTTGGGTCATTTGACTCTGGATCTATAATATTCAGATCCAGAAAGTAACAGAAACAAGGAAGACAGATTGTATAATAACATGGCACCCCTGATAATCTTTTCTAATTTTGTTTTTTTAACTCATCTAATTTTCTCCAAACTTACCTTTCTCTCAGATATCCTGTTGGCTAACAAATGTAAACAAGCACCCAGAAGCACTTCTCACTTGCCACAGCTAGCTGGTGTTGTGAAGAGAGCACTAAGCCTAGTCAGGAAGACCTGAGCTCAAATATGACCTGAGACAGCTATTAGCTGTATGATCCTGGGTAAGTCACTTAACCCTTCTTTGAGTTGGTTTCCTCATCTGTAAAAGGAGATAATAACACCTAACTCCCAAGTTGTTGTGAGGATCAAACTAGATAATATTTGTAAAGCTCTTGGCACGATACCTGGCACATATTAGGTGATGCTATATAACTGCTCGCTATTATTATTCTCATTAATTATGTGCATATAGACTAGATCTTTTGCCTACTCCCTGAAGACTCCTCTACCAAAACTGCCCACCAGATTTTTCCAGGGTCTTGTCGTTAGTGTCTAAAATACTGATATTGCTCTGTTGAAAGGCATTGGAACCCAGAGCTACCACAAATCCAGTGCTTGAAACATGAGTAAAACATATAATCTTCCATCACCCCTAATATTTACTCTTCCCATTCTCCCACAAATCCAGGCACAGCACCCCTACCGTATTACCTCAGAGACTGCCAGGTTCCAACACCAATCACTACTGTCAAGAGAACATCTGTTAAACTCGGAGACAGGAGTGTCAATGAATGGTTGCAGACAGCTGCACTGTCTTCTTTGCACAGCTGTCTGCATTGCCCATCATTTTCAACCCTAACCACTCACCAGATAGGTGTTTGTGGGTTAATTAGTATTAAAGAGTATTTTAGCAAATATAACCATCACAGAATTAGGCTCTAAGTTCCCCCTGATACAGACTAAATTCTGGGAGGTGGGGGAAGACTTTGGAGTGACAAGACATTTTAATCAAAGCTTAATTTTTGAATAATATTCAAGTAGTTTTAAATAGAGACATTCTGCTATTTTCACCAAACCACTATGTAAAGAAAGAGATATATACATCTTATTCATATGTATAAGTTATGGACAGGTACTTTGATGTGCAACACCTCTTAAACTTCTTAAATTTAAATATGGGGTCATGAAAAAATTGACAACATTAAAAGTTTTCTGAATGCACAAAGACCAAAAATTAATTAAAAATCAGACATGAATCTGAGGTGCTTCTGTCGGTGCTTGCCTGTCTTGCATTGGGTAACTTTACCGTAGCCTCAGACCACTCAATGCCAAGGAGTACTGCCTAAATGCGAAAAGGGGTCCAGTAGAGAAAGCTTAAGAAGCCCTGTTATAGAGAACAAATATTACAATTTGCATGGATGAAGGTAATTTCCACACAGGAAATCATGAACTCATGATACATTGTTTTATATATATATATATGTGTGTGTGTGTGTGTGTGTGTGTGTGTGTGTGTGTGTGTGTGTAATGTTTCTAATACATTTTTACTAAAATGTTATGTGTTCTTTTCCTAAGTTTTTCTTCTTTATAGCTCTCAGATGTGACTAGAAGGTACAATAGCTTAAGAACCAGATTTTGGGATCAGGAAGACCTGAGTGCAAATCCTGCCTCAGTCACAGTTTACTAAACCTTAAGTCAATTGACCCTTCTTAGACTCAGTTCCCTCACATGTAAAACAGACATAATAAGACACTTTTTTGAAGTTTAAAGCATCGTATAAATATTAACTGTTATTTCCATCTTTGAGTATTTTATAGGTCCTTGTCTTGAATTTTGTTAGATTCACATTTTAACTACAGAAAGCTTTTTATTGTGTCAGTTGTGTTAAAAAACCAAAGAAAATTTTATCTACTCATGGAATCCTAAAATTTTAGGGTATCATCTAGATGTATTTTCACAAGATTTTTCAAGGAAAAGTACTGAGAGGCAGACTGGAAAGAAACACAAAGACTTTAATCCCAGATTTGCCTCAAGCATTTACTGAGTATATGCTAATAAATATGGAATTAAGGTCATGTCAACACTATTTCAACACAACCAATCAAAATCATGAAGATCTTACCAGTTACTCATAGGGGTTGTTTAAAGGCATCAGGAAGTAGACTGGAGATGGCATGTTTGGAGACTGGCTTGTGAGTGACAGAGGAAGAAACACAGATGGAGAACTAACATTGGTGTGAAGGACTTTATTGACCAAGAAAGGGGTTCATTAACCTATATGAAAAGGAAAAGATGAACTATAATATGGGCTTATATGGAATCAAAGACTGATTCTAGGAGAGTCAGTCTGTTTGCAGGAGCTTGGGGAAAGTGAACGATGAGGGAGATTCAGAGTATTTCTACCAGAAAAACAAATAAAGGGAAGAAGTTAAGAAAAGTCGATAAGACAAGTGGAAGTTGTACAGTCCTGAAGTGAGTACATGAAGAGCCTGGGTCCTCACGTAGGTGCGTATGTATGCATGTGTATATATGTATATATATATATATATATGCATATATATGTACACACATATTTTGGGATGTGCTGTAAATAATAATATGATAACACTATTTATAATTCTATAATAATATTTATTAATAGCCAACATTTACATACCATCTAGCATATACCAAACCCTTTACTATTATTATCTCATCTGATCTTCCCTAAAACCCTGGGAGGTAGGTGTTATTAGCATCCTTATTTTACAAATTGGGAAACTGAGGCAAACCGAGATGAAATAACTTACCCAGAGTCACATAGCTAATAGGTGTCTGAGGGCAAATTTGAACTCAAGTCTCCCTGACTTTAGATCTGGTACTCTATCCCCTGTTCCACTAGCTGCCCCTATGTTAGCATAGAGATCAATGATAAGAGAGTGTTAATCAGATTTATCTCAGATCTCTTATCTAAATAGACTACTTCCTGAACTTTCCTAGTCGGTTTTAGAAAGATGTTGTCCACATGGTATTGGAGGACCTTGAGTATAAGATATCTATATCTATACGTAGCAAGTTTATGACATGTCACAAAAGGTCAACTCATCATCTCCCCTCTAAAAGTCCCCCTTTCCCTGACTTCCCCATTTCCACTGATGGCTTCCTCATCCCCCTGACTTGAAAGCTTAGAATCATCTTTGACTCTTCTTCCTCCCCTTACTCAATCAATCATTTATTAAGTGTTCATTATATGCCAAACACCGTGCTAAAAGCTGGAGCTACAGGTACAAAGAATAAAACAATCCCTTCTCACAATAGGCTTATATTTTAATGGAGGAGATAATAAGCATGCCCTAAAATATAAACATTAAGTTCAACACAAATAGATACAAATATAAATGAATACAAATATATACAAAATTGTTAAATATAAAGTAGCTTGGAAGAGAAAACACTGGTTGCGGGGAGGGGGGGCGAGTAGAGAAACGATTTATTCAGAAGATAATACCTGGTCTGTATTTTAAAGGAAGGCACTCTGTGAGATGGAGGCCAGAAGGGAGTGCATCTCAAGCATGGGAGACCACCAGAACAATGACAGCAAAGGGGAGATGAAATATCATGTGTGAAGAACAGAAAGAAGACCAGTTGGGCATGAATAAAGAGTGGAGGGAGGTGGGGAGTAATGGCCAATAAGGTTAGAAAAATAGGCTACCAAACAGCTGTCAACTCTAGGACTCACCTATGCAATTTAGATGTTTTTCTCCACTCATACAATTACCACCCCTCACCCACCTCCTTTCTTAGACTATTGTAATATATAATCTTTTAACTGGTTTCCCTGCCTCCAATCTCTCCCCTCCAACCCAGCCAAACAAAGCTGCCAAAATAATTTTCCTTATGTATAATATCTGAACATAGCACTCTCCTGCTCAAGAAATTGAAGTGGCTCCCTATTACCTGTTAATAACATTTTCTCCATCCATCAATTATTTGCTGTGAGAACTAGAGCAAGAGCTAAAACCTGAGATTGAGCCTAAGAGAAATGAAAATGGAGCACTCTGAAGAAGAAAAAAGAACGGAGAGAGGGAGTAAAAATAAATTAATTTTGTTTTCAATTAAGTTTTATGAATACTTTTAAAAATATCTTATGATCATAGATTTAGAACTTGGAAGGAACTTCAGAAGCCATCTACTGCAATCCCCTCAATTTAGAGATGAGGAAAATGAAGCCCGGAGAGCCTAAAGAACTTGCCCAAGGCCACATTGTCATTTCTGTGTATGCCCCCTACACACACGCATGCACGCACATGCACATGCACACGCAAACGCACACACGCACACACACACACACACACACACACACACACACACACTAGAATTGAACCTTCCTTTGTAATAAAAACAAGAGAAACAGTTAAGCAAAGACAACTGAGTGACCACATTTTACAATATAGACGACATTCTTCCCTTGTAGTTCCCTAGAACTATGCCTAGAACTGTCATTATCTGTTCCCTGGAATCATGATCATCCTCTCCATCCAATCCTTTTTCCAAGGGACAAATCTGTTTTGAATATTATTCTGTCAATAACAGAAAGCTGCCTGCTTAATCCAACGTGACTTTTTGGGACTCGCTATGGTTCTGGGCAGAGCTAAGGTGCGAATAAGGAGAATTCTTCTCTCCACCCTTCTTCCCATTCCAAACAGCTAGAAGGAATGTCACTTGTAATTATGATATGGCCAAGATGGCTAAGCAGGTCAACTGCTAACATACCTGTAGGATAAAATAACAAGCTCTTCAATTTAGCATATAAGGAACTTTACAGTCTGGCTCCAACCTGCCTTTCCAATCTTATTTCATATCATTTCCCTTCATACTTAAGTTCCCTGATTTTATTCAGCTGTTTCCTACCCCATGCATTCACACTGGCCATCCCCTAGGCCTACAAAACATTCCTTCCTCTTCCTAAAGAAATGTTTCTCTTCCTTCCAAGGACCAGCTCACTTTCTGCCTTCTCCATGAAGTCTACTTTCATACCTTGAGCTGAAATGAGCCCTTTGTCTGTGCCTCTATCACACTCTACCACTCTAATGCTTATTTGTCTTCATGTTTATTATGTATATCCTTAGTAGACTATAAGATTTTTGGGAATATGGATTGTTTAGTTTATCATTGATGTATTCCCAGTGCCTAATAAAGTGCTTTCGAGCATAGAAGTTGTTTAGTATTTGAAATACATCAAAGCAAGGGCAGGATTATAAAGAAAGGACACTTATTTGGACAGTGAAAGATATATGTAAAGTCTTTGCCAAATGATTGCCATTTTAAATTTCTGTTCTTTCTATTTTATCAAGCCACCCGTAGCCTCAACTGGATAATATACCAATGTGAGAAATGAATATTCCTCTCATATTTAGTAACTATTTCATTAGATACAAGGTGTCCCTCTTTCCTACTTCCTTATCTAGAAATCAACCGATGTGGGAAGTCTCTCATAGAGATTTATCCAAGCTGAGATCTAATCAAACAGTAAAAGAAATTCTAAGTTTGGGCTAATGGGTGTATTCCTGTTTATTGTGTTGGCTCAGACAGGCCTGGGAAAAATGCTGATTCTCCCCATCATAAAGAGATGTAATATGGAAATTGATGTCTCTCTGACCAACATTTGAATGACCTAAGTCATGTACTGCAAGATAGCCCACCTCCCATTGTGTTAACAAATCACAGCTGATTGCCATCCCTTGGAAACATCTACTTTTCAAAGGGCATATAAATTGTGACTCCACTGCTAGTAGGGGTCTTTGGTCTAAGAGAGGTGACTAAATGAACATCCTTTTATTAATAATCTACTGGCTTCGTTAATAAAATGATTAAATTCAGAAACTATGTCTCAAACCTTTTTAATCATCACACTAGGATGTAAATAAAAGTTATGGTTGTTAATGGGGGCTCCAATCATTGTCACTAATTTTCTTTTTTTTTTAATTTTTTAATTGATGAAATAAAGCATTTCCATCACATAGTATGGTTTTTAAAAGATGATTGTACATGAAATTGCAAATCAATTATGTACAACTTGCTATTCTTTTAAAATATATAATAAAGTTATAATGTTTCTTTTTTTTCTTTCCCCCACCCTAGAGATGACTACCACTAAACACAAATATGTGTGTGTGTGTGCACATGCATAAAATAATTCTATACATACTTCTATTAATCATTTCTTTCTCTGGATGCAGATAGCATCTTCCTTCATACATCCTTTGCTGTTAATTTGGGTATTTATAATAGTCAAAATGACTTAGCCACTCAAAGTGGTTGTTAAAACACTATTGCTGTTACTGTATATGTTTTCTTCCTTTTACTTATTTGATTCTTCATTATTTCATGCAAGTCTATCCATGTATTTCTAAGATCATTGATCTCATCATTCCTTATAGCACAGTAGTATTTTATCAAAATCATATACCACAACTTGTTTGACTGTCACTATTTTTCAAAATATCTCATTGCAAGCTTTATTTCCCTACATCTGTCACAACCTGGTTTCTGCTCCTTAAAAGGAAGCTACTTGTTTGTGACCAAGATATAAGTTGGGACACAAAGCTTTGGCCATGTTATGAAATTAGGCTTCGAAAGGGGCTCTGTTAGAGGCAGCTAGGTCATGTTCTGCCAACCCTGGAATGAGGAAGACTCATCTTCATGAGTTCAAATCCAGCCTCAGATACTTACTAGCAATGTGACCCTGGGCAAGTCACTTCACCCTGTTTTCCTCAGTTTCCTCATCTGTCAAATGAGCTGGAAAAGGAAATGGCAAACCACTCTACTATCTTTCCCAAGAAAATCCCAAATGGGATCACAAAGAATCTGAAATGAATGAAAATGACTGAAAAATGAAAAGGGGCTTTATCATTGGGTAATTGAAAAATACTAGACTGAAAGAATACAAATCCTGACTCTGCTGTTTGGATAACTCTAGGACCTTGAGTAAATCATTCCTCTTAGCCTAGATGATCTCAAAGATTCCTACCAGGTCCAGCTCAAGAAATGATGATTTTAAAGTGTCATTTCAAACATTCCATTTCGCTTCTGAAGTAGCATTGTAATAAAACACTGAACTCAAAAACCTGGATTCAAAATTGCCTCAGATACTTACTAGCTACACAACCCTGAGCGAGTCATTCAAACTCCCTATGTCTCATTGGACTTGATGGTCTCTAATATCCCTTTCAGCACTGAACCTATGATCCTATGGCCCTATCAAAGAATTTCATAAGAAAATATTTCCTGCGAAATCATACAACTATATTCAAATGTTTAAGGTGATGGTCAAATGATCATAGAAGTTTACAACTAGGAGGAAATGTAAGATCATCTGATCCAAATCCCTTATTTTAAAGGGGAGGAAACTAAAACTTAGATGGTTGAAGTGTGTTGTCCAAAAATGTACAATTGCTGGGTGACAGCATTAAAGACAGATCCCAGGTCTCCTTATTCCTATTTTATGGGTACAGTTTGTTTGTCCTTTCCTTCTACCATGAAATAATGATCTTCTGTGGAAATAGTTTTTTTTGGGAACTCCTGACTATATAATTAAGTTCTTTCCATGAAATTAAACATGGACCAATATTCCTAAAGTCTAAAAGGAATTATATGTGTATGGATGCACACTTGCACTGACTGGGAAGGAGTGTGATAACCAGCTCTCAAAGAGAGGGTATCTCTTGGATGTCTTGGCCACAGACACCTTCATTAGGTGGAGGTGATGATCTCCAAAAGAAACATCAAAGTTTTCTAATGTAAATATGGTAATAGGTTCAATGAGGAAGTTATAAGATACATCTAGTTCTATATTCCCTCTTTGTCTGACTTTTCGAGAAACCTCCATGTAATTGTTGAAGGGCGTTGCTTGAATTCTCTTAGCCTAATACTAAAAATAATTCCTTATATTTGTTCAACACATTAAGTTTCTGAAGGAATTTCACATACCTGAACGTTACCTTCATAAAGAAAGGTTGAGATGGCCAAGAGAAGAAGGGATAACAAGGGAATGTGTAGGGTTTGAAGCCCTAATGCCTTTTGAAAACACTTTTTGGAGAAGACAAAGTCACTCTCTAGGAACAGGAGAAGGGTACTATGACTTTTGCATGCATATATGCACATGTACACACACAAACAGACATTTGTTTAAGAATGAAAATTAGTGGATCAACTTAATCCATCATGAAGGAACACTGTGTCAAAGCAGTGTTATTTTGGTTGTTGTGGCTTCTGTGTGAGTGGTTCCCAACCACAGGAGTATCTGGTAGCCATCTGAGAGAAGCTGGATTGGTTAAGAAGATGGGACTGGTTGTGGCAAATGCAGGTAGAGCTAGTACATATTGTTCAGACCTGGAAAAAAATTTTCCAACATAATAATTTTCAAAAAGTATTTATTGGCAGAACATGGTTAGCCTACTGTTAAAAATATGCATAGAGATGCTGAACCTGAGTTTTTATCCCACCCTTTTCCTCTCTCCCACCCTTTTTGCCTGTCCTTACTTCTCATGTTACACCTCCACATTCCACCCCTACTAACTTTGCCCTGTACATCGATGTTTATATACAGACCTTCCCAAACACATATACATGTGTAAATACACACAGACACAAACATATATTTCCATCATAAACTGAAATTGGTGGGACATTGTTACTGTAGTGTTTTGGGACTTTTAAGATGAGAGGTTTGTTTTCCACTGAAAATGGTGCTTTCATATGATTTTGGAAACATTATTAATGTTGATAGCACCACCATCCTTCCAGTCACCCAGAAGCATGGTCATGGCTGAGAGAAATCACCATGCCATATGCTCTGATTCCTTTCAGAGTCCATCACTATGGTAAGCTCTGGGAATTTAATATATATTTCTTCCTAATATATTTCCTTCAAAAATTATATAATTTCCATTTATGGGAAATCAGAAAGACATGATCAGATAGACAATTCTTTTATCTTTAAATTGTCAAATATCTTTTTTTGTTTCATCCTGTCAAAATCACATATTTTGACTAGTTTTAAACTGAGCATATAGCAGACCAGCTTCTCCTTGATCTTTTCCTTTCAGATAAAATCTTGAATTGTCATTAGACTCTTTCTGCAATGTTTTTTCTCCCCAAGCACAACATGCCAGGATTTAGTTTCTCCTTTCCCTAGTCTGTATCAACATCATAAAAGATTTGAAGTTTCACCTTTCAGGTGAATCTTTTCATCTCTTTCTCTTCTTCCAAGCATCACAAAGGAGATAAAGCAATTGTCCTTGAGTTGAAAATCTGTTATTAAAAATAATGATGGAAAAAATGTAAGTTCATTTAGTGGGAAGACTTTGTACCTTTATTCCTCTCTGGGCTCTACTCCTGACTTTTTGAACTTGTTTCTGTACCCTTCCCTAGCATTCTTCTCACCCTGGAAGATTCCTTCACCGCTGTGGCCACTTTCTTTGATGGATCATTTCCTCCTGGAACCTCCATCTTCAAGATATTTCCCAAGCCAACCATATTTACTCTTTCATTCCTCAGTCAGCTCTCCGCTTTTGACTCTCCAAACTTCTTACTCTACTATGCACCACCCCCACACATTTCATGGATATCTTTCCCTTCCTATCATCTTTCAGCCTTCTTTTATGTATTATCTTTTCCCCCATTAGAATAGAAGCTCCTTGAGGGCAAGAACTATCTTTCTATTTGCTTCTATGTGTATTCTCAACACTTAGCACCAAGTTTGGCAGATGATCAGCATTTAATAAATGCTTACTGGCTTGACTTTGTAAGTTGCTTTAGTTTAACTGGGGACAGTGTGCTATAGGCATCTACCTTGAATGAGGATGAAAGTAATCAGGCTTCCTAAGGGGAAAATATCAATTATACCTTAAAACTGTCACAAAATGCATCTCCTTCACCCCCTACCAAAAAATACTTGCCTTATCATTCAAGTGAAAAAGATCAAACTGTAAAGGAAAGCACCAATCATATTTCAGGTCGGAGAGTAACAAATCTATGATTCTGTGCCAAGTGGAGCCCAGCACAGTAACCAATAAGGTATTAGTTTCTAACAGTGTTGTCAATTGAACATTATCTGTTTGTAAAAATAGAAAAAACTTGGCACCAGAATTTCCATACCTCCTTCCTGTTGTCTGCAATTCTCACCTTCCCACTCTCCACCTCCCTACCACCACACCATAAAAAAGTTGCAATACGGTTTGAGTTGGGAATCTTCTGGAAGCATCTTTGGTGCATATAATGCTCAAAACAATGAAAGAATAAATTGGGAGAAGATTGTGTCAGGTAATGTTTATGATTTGCAAAATGTCAGAAGCATTTTTCTAGTTTATTTGTGGCTCTCTCACAGGTCTCCCGTAAATTTAGATACATCACTCACTCAGTTCCTTGGCTATTTTATTGAGAATGACTCCCTCTGCTATGTAAAAACCTCTTCAAAGATCTGCTGAGATTATGTGATTGACTATTTGTGAAGTCATTTTAGTTTCCTGGGTGGTCTGTGTTATCTAAGTATGATTATATGGCTATTGATGTCAGAGAATCCAAACTGGTCTCATCTAAGTAAAAAACTCCCCAGTGTTATCTCAACACATTTAAAGAGGATTCTAAAATATTAATGTCCCATCGAAAAGCCAGAGACATTCTTAAAGACTTGGAAACAAAACCCAAAGTGCAAAAAGTTACTCTCCTAAACTTGAGGAAAAAGCCCAGTAATGATGGCTTGTCTTTGTATTTTCTTTTCTCTGAGCCATAACTAAATGGGGCAGCTGGGGTTTGTCTCAGGGTCCTAAAATCTAGAGCAGAAGTTCTTAACACTTTTGTGTCATGGATCCCTTTGGCAGTCTGGTGAAATCTATGGACAGAAAAAATATTTGTTGCCTACTTTTATAATTAAAGGAAACGAGAAATTTCAGTTAGAGGTTAGTGAAAAACAAAGATGTAATTTTTTTTCCCACCCAAGTTAATAAACTTCCTGAAATCCATGGACTTCATGTTCTTAACATGAATCCCCTGATCTAGGGGATTCTATCAGCACTGTCAAAGGCTGTGCTTTTTCTTCTCATTTTCCATGGCTATACACCCCAGGTGAGCTCTCCCTATCACCTGATCTGCCCACTTTGCTCAATGTGCAGAATTCCTAGTTATGGCTCTGCTCCTTCCTCAGAGGAGTGCAAAGTACTTCATAGATATCTAGTGACAAATGGTAGCATTCACCTCATTTTACAACTGGGGCAGAAATCAGTTAGGGAGATACCTATAGCTATTTAGTAAATAAATGTAGAAAGTGACTGAATGATGAGTTCCCTTGATTTGACCAAACGTTTTGTTCCCTGAGTCAAACAAATGTGCAGTGAAATCATCCCACTTGCCAAGTCAATATCTGTCTTTTTTTTTGATGCTCCTCAGTTTCTAGATTTGTTTTAGCTCCTCTGCCAGAGCTGCAAACCTTATTTATTTATTTTTTCTGGTAAATGTTTGTGGTTTTTGCTAAATGGATCAGTTATATCAACACGTCCTACCACATTATTAGTTTTATCAAATAACAGAAGGTACAGCCTGCCAGCCAGAATGTGTTTGGTGTATGTCTATCCAGTACATCTTGTAACAACCCTTTTCTAATATAGTTTAGATTTTTTCCTTGTAAGTTAACACATTTATCAGCCCATATTTCAAGGCAAATTTTCTAGTGCATAATTTCTGCAGGAGAATTTTCCCTGTTAATGGGATCCATAGACACTAAAATGCTTCATTCCCTATTTCTGTGTGCATGGAAATTGCTGACTGTTGAAAAACAAAATGTTGACTGGATGGAAGAAAGGAAGGAAAACAAGGGAGGGAGGGATGAAGAGTAGGAGGGATAGAGAAAGGAAGCGGGGTGGGGGGAGAAGGAAGCAAATAAGTTTTGTTTTTCTGGGTTTTTTATTAAGCACTTATTACGTGCCAGGCACTAGGCTAAACATTTTATAAATATTATCCCATTTGAGCCTTGTAACAACCCAAGTAGGTGCTACAATAATCTCTATTTTACAAATGAGAAAACTAGAGGCAGACAGAGGTTAAGTGATTTGCCCAGGGTCATACTTGTAATACACGTCTGAGAACAGATTTGAATTCAGGTCTTCCTGACACCAGGCCCAGTAGTGCTTCCTCCTAGTTATTGTATGCCTTGTGCCTCTACATTTATCAGCCTAGTTTTTCTCCATTAATTCCTTGTGATCCTTTTTGGTGGCCATCACTCTGTCTGGGGGCTGTGGAGTTCTCAAACATTTGGGTTTGGCTGGAAGAGCAAATCTGCTGCATCCAACACATTTTCTTTTAATTGCTAAGCCCATGTGTATTTTAGGAGGAAATTTGATCCATATGTTTCTGATTCATCTACATTGAAGTCACCAAAATGTTTTGTAAGAGAGACTGAGATGAGTCTTTTCTTTCCCTTAGAGACAGGAAGTCGAGGTTGTGAGGAGGAAGTTACCCCCAAACCCATCCTGACCTAGGGTTCATTGGTTAAAAAAAAGAAAAAGCCAAACTTTATGAGGTTTGCATGGGACTTCGCTGGTTCCAAAGCATTTTCCTAGCCCATTCCCATTATAACCCAAGTTACCAAGGTCCAAGCTATCTTTTGTGTCTATGGAGCAGCACATGAGAGCAAATCTCTTCTTTTCAGATTGAAGATTCTCTGTAGGAAATGACTTGATTTTGCCTCATGGTTTGTGTAGGGGTAGAGAAAGGTATGTATTGACCACTTTGCCATGGAACAACTCTGGTATCCTGGTATTTCCCTTATAATTGGTGACTCTCCGATGTCATTAGTCCATAGAGAATACAACACGAGAGAACGGTCTTCTAGGGATTGAGACTCTTGCCAGAGAGTGTTTTGTGGGCTTTCTTGACAAGCTTCCTCCACCCACTGTCATTTGCCAATTAGGCCTAGGATTTGAAGAAACTTTAAAGTCAACCAGTGTGTTTATCCATGTGGATCTCAAGGTCCAACAGTTTCATTAGCAGAGAAAAACAATTGGTGAGAGAGAGAATGTCTGTGAGCCTAGAGAAATAATGATGTTTGGGTGCTTTGATTTCTTCAGAGACTTCCCCACCACATTGAATCACTCCCCTTTATCTTTCCAAACCATCTCACCACCCTTCCCTTGTGACCCACCTCTGCATGCTAATGTTCTAAACCAAAAGCAAACTCATCATTCGCTGGCCAGACAAGGTTTTCCAAGATCTCTCTGCTCTAATTACTGAGCTGCTGCTGCCATAGCCTTGAAAACAGTTGAAGATGTGTAATGCTTCCTTCCCGTGTGCAAAACACATGGCTACCAGATATTCCGGTGGTCAGGAGTACAGAGTCACTCAAAAGCCACTGATATAACCATGATGATGGTGCTGCCTTATGCAGTCGTGGTCCTCGTGGTGAGAAATTGGGATGCTGCCCTAGCATGCCGATTCATCCCTTGAACAAACAGGGGGACATGTGTAGAGTTGGCTTCAGGGTGATTATCCCAAGACTCCAAATTCAGAGAATACTCTCCTGCTAGCTATTGGGTAGTTCCCTGTGAGGGGAAAGGAATGTGGTTCTGTTAGCTTGTTCTAAAAGAGACCTGACATTTTCTGGAACATTGAACACATATGAATACACCCAAAGAGTGAGTTAACCCTGTCTAGCAAAAAGGTTTTAGTACTCAAAGCTCATAGAAATTCTGCACAGCCTATGGAATTCAGAATCAGTTTTCCTTAAACTATTTCTCTCATTTCTTTAGGCATGCAAAGGTTCTTGGAGGTTGTTTGAGTTTTCACCCCATGTGGAATCCTTTGTACAAAACTTCTGACAAGTAGCTGAATATCCAGTCTATGCTGAACACTTCTGGTGGCAGCAAACTTACTGCCTCATGTACTTTTCGTTGATTTCTATTTATCCTCTTTCTATTTATTCTGTAGATGACTACATAGGGACCTCTTGCCTCCCCTTTCCATGAGGGAGATCCATGAGGATAGGGATTGATTTACTATTTGCATTTGTATCATCACTGCTGATTTAGTACGTTATCTCTTCAAAGACTTTTCAGGAGGTTAGCATTTAAAAGAACAGAAAAAGTTCTTTTACATAAAGAACAAAATGAGTTCAATCAATTGTTAAATGATATAAGATATTGCTGCATTTTGATAGCTAAAAGGAAAAGAACTCTGGTTTAATAAAAACTGCTAAAATATATGCATGATGAAGCACAGCTTTCAAATGGGATTTGAGCATCCTGGAACATAAAATGAAAGTAGGATAAACATAAAGACGCAAAAAGCCTTTGTAAAAAGATGTATGATGATGAGTCATCCCAAAATTGCCTTGTATTTATTTTTATATACTTTAATGTATACACCCCAAAAGAAAGTAACTTCCCAGAGGACATGGGCTGATTCATTGTGTTCCCCAAGCCTAGCACAGTGCCTGGCACAAAATAGTGTTTAATAAATGCTTGTTGACTGAGTATTTTTGATTTCTTGCTTATCTAGTCTGTTCCATTGATCTACTTTTCCATTTTGTTGTTCAGCCATTTCAGAGTCTTTGCAACCCTATCTGGGGTTTTCTTGGGAAAGATACTGGAGTGGTTTGTCATTTCCTTCTCCAGCTCATTTTACAGATGAGGAAACTGAGGCAAAGAGGATTAAGGGATTTGCCCAGGGTTACACAGCCAGTAAGTGTCAGGTCAGATTTGAACTCATGAAGATGAGCTTTCCTGACTCCGGTCCTAGAATTCTATCCACTGAGTCACCTAGATGCTCTCTGTACCACCTACCTGCCCCTAATAAAAAAATTACATTTTTTAACCAGCTCCAAGTGGTTTTGGTAATTATAGTTTTATACAATGGTTTGAGGTCATGAAGTGCTATTCCCCCACCTTCCCCCCCTTTATTTCCCTTTAGGTCCCAGACATTTTGTTCTTCCAAATTTTAACCTGATTTTGTCTCATTCTGTAGAGTGACCCCTTGGTAATTTGATTGATATAGCATTATGTCTGTAAATTGCTGTAGATAATATCTCTTTAAATTATATTGTCATGGTCCAATTATAAGCAATACATAGCCTTTTAGTTACTTAAGATTTTATTTCTAAGAAGAGTATTTTGCAACTTATTCATATAAGTCTTGAGTGAGGTAGACTGACCACCAGATACTACATACATTTTGTAGTTATTTTGTATATGGTTTCTTTTTCTATCTTTTATCTATCATTTTTTAAATTTTTTATAGGGATGCTGATAAATTTTGTGTATCTATTTTGCATCTCATGGTTTAATTTTTAAAAAACTACTGTTTGCTGATTCTATAAAGTTTTCAAAGGAAACCTTCATGCCATCTGCAAAAATGATAATTTTGTTTCTTCTTTACCAATTATTGAGGTTTTAGTATTATTCTCTTGTGATATTTCTATTGCTGCCATTTTTAGAACTACAGCAAATAACAATGGAAAAGAGTGGCATTGAAATATTTCTTTTAAATACACAAAAGGGAACAGAGGGAGTCATAGATTAGTGCGACATCTTTGAAAATGACATGTTGAATTTATTATATACTTAAAAAGAAAAGCAAATTGTACATAAAAGAGATTTTCAGTGTTGTATACAAAACCTAGCACAGTGCCTGGCATAGAATGGGTGTATAATAAATGCTTGTTGACGGATTGTTTATGATTCTTCTGTTTTCTGTTCTAATAAGGATATAGAAATATTTATTTTATTTAGTGTTTCCTAAATAGAGAATAAAATAAAATTCAAAGGAAGGAGAAGAAATATCAAGTCTCTCCAATCCATCCCACACAAGGCTGTCTGACCATATCATGGTCAATTGGCTCTCTCTACTAGTTCCCTATCAACTTTAAGGTCAAATACAAACTCCTCTTTTTGATATTTCAAGTCTTTCATGATCCAACCTAATTTTCTTATATTATTACGTTACTTTCCTGCACATACTCTTCAGTCTAGTCAAATTGGCCTTGTTATTGTACCTATGTGATTTTAAATACTCCAACCTCATGTCTTTGAACAAACTCTCCCCATGCCTGCAAAGTCCTCTTCCTCACTTCTACCTCTTAGAATTCTTAGTTTACTTCAGCACTCAACTCAAATGTCACTTTTGTAAGGTATCATGTTGCATTTTTATTTCAATGATGTAAAATAATTTTTATTAAGCTTGCCCTTGATTTTTCAGGATTTCTATTTTTGTACTTAATTGGGGATTTTAAATTTGTTCTTTTTCCAGTTTTTCTTTTTACTGCATGTCCAATTCGCTGATCTGTTCTCTCTCTCTCTCTCTCTCTCTCTCTCTCTCTCTCTCTCTCTCTCTCTCTCTCTCTCTCTCTCTCTCTTTCTGTTTTTATTGATTTAAGCATTTAGAGATATAAATTTTCTCCTAAGTATTGCTTTAGTGGCATCTCACACATTTTGGTATGTTGACTCATTGTTGTCATTATATGTAATAAAATTATTGATTGTTTCTATGATTTGCTTTTTTGCCCACTCATTCTTTAGTTTGTTTTAGATTGCTTAGTTCCCAACTAATTTTTAATATTTGCTTCCAAGACCCTTTATTGGATGTAATTTTGATTGCATTATGGTCTGCAAATGGATGCATTTAATATTCTTTTCTGCCTTTGGTTCTGAGGTTTTTATGCCCAAATACATGGTTCATTTTTTGTGAAGATGCCATGTACAGCTGACAAAAAATATTCTCCTTTGTATTCTTATTTATTTTTCTCCAGAGGTGTATCATATCTAACTTTTCTATTCATCTTTTAACTTCTTTCTTATTTATTTTATGGTTGGATTTACCTAGTTCTGAGAGGGTACAATTGAGGTCCCCCCAATATAGTTTTGCTATCTATTTTCTCCTGTAACTCATTTAACTTTTCCTTTAAGAATTTGGATGTTCTCCCATTTGGTGCATATAAATTTAGTATTTCCATCTGTTGTCTATGGTACCTTTTAGTAAAATATAGTTTCCCTGGTTATCTCTTTTAATTGGGTCATTTTTTAATTTTGCTTTTTCTGAGATGGTAATTGCTACCTCTGCCTTTTTTTTTTAACTTTGGCTAAAGAATGACAAAATCTGGTCCAGCCCCTTATTTCAACCCTATGAGTGTCTTTCTGTTTCAAGTATGTAACTTGTAAACAGCATATTGTTGGATCCTGGTTTCTAATCCATTCTACTATACACTTCTTTTTTATGGGTGAGTTTATCCTACTCACCTTCAGAATTCTGATTAATAGCTGCACATTTCCATCTGTCCTATTTTTTTCTGTTTATTCTTCTCTCTCTCTCTCTCTCTCTCTCTCTTATTACCTCTTTTCACCCTTTATACCCTTCTCAAAAGTAAATTTTGCTTCTGACCACTACCTCCTTTTATCTATTCTTCCTTTTATCCTCTTCCCTTTTCTCTTAGCCCCTTTCCCTCCTATTTTCCTGACAGATAGGATACATTTCTATATTCAGTTAAGAATGTTTCTATATTCTTCCCTCTTTGAACTAATTCTGAGAATAAGGTTCAAGTGTTGCCCACTCTCCTCACTTTCCCTTCCACTGTAAGAACTTTCAAGTGTGCCTCTTTTATGTGAGCTAATTTTCCCCATTCTACCTCTCCCTTTCCCCTTCTCCCAAATGCATCCCTCTTTTTCATCCCTTCATTTTTCTGAGATCATCTCAGTATAATTGACTCATGTCCATGTCATCTGTTTTTGCAGTCTCCTAATTGCCATAATAATGAAGTTCTTAGAAGTTACATGTATCATCTTCCCATACTGGAATGTAAACAGTTTAACCTTATTAAGTCTCTTTCATGTTTACTTTTTTATGCTTCCTTAAGTCTTGTGTTAGATATCAAATTTTCTGTTCAGCTTTAGTTTTTTCATTGGAAATGCTTGAAAGTCATCTATTTCATTAAATGACCATTTTCTCCCTAAATCATTATACTTAGTTTCGCTGGGAAGGGGATTCTTGGTTGCAATCCTAGATCAGGGGTAGGGAACCTGCAGCCTCAAGGCCACATGTGGCCCTCTAAGTCCTCAAATGTGGCCCTTTGACTGAATCTAAACTTCACAGAACAAGGACTCTTAATAAAAGGATTTGTTCTGTAAAACTTGGAATCAATCAAAAAAGGCCACACCCGAGGACCTAGAAGGTCACATGTGGCCTCAAGGCTACAGATTCCCCATCCCTGTTCTAGATCCTTTGACTTCCAGAATATCATATTCCAAGCTCTCCAGTTCTTTAACTTGAAAGCAGGTAAATCTTGTGTGATCTTGACTGTGGCTCTTCAATGACCACTTGTAATATTGTCTCCTTGATCTGGGAGCTCTAGAATCTGTCTGCCATATTTCTGGGAATTTTCATTGTGGGATCTCTTCCAAAAGGTAATTGGTGGATCTTTTTATTTTATTTTACCCCTGATTCTAAAATATTGAGGCAGTTTTCCTTTATAATTTCTTGAAATTTGATGTCTAGCTCTTTTTTTTTAATCATGGCTTTCATGTAGTCCAATAATTCTTAAACTATCTCTCCTCACTCTATTTTCTAGGTCAGTTGATTTCCCAATGAGATAATTTCCCCCATTCTCCCTCTCCCTTCTTTCTCTCCTTTGGGTTATCATGTATCAAGAATGTGCTGGTAATAGAAATGTTATTTGTGCTTTATTTTCAAAGACCGATGAATTCATTCTGCAATGTCTTGACTAATACATGAACTGGATTTAAGTGAGGCACAGTTGCACAAAGTAATCAGGCTCATTTTTTCAGAGTCATTGAAATCACAACTACTGGTAATGGCTCTGGATGCAGTGAATGACCTTAGTTTCTTCATTGTCTGACCAACCTCTCAGCAAGTCATAGTGCCTGCTTCAACCACTTTCATAGCCATTGGAATGAATTGTTCTCATCTACCCGTTCCACTAGGGAAATCCTTCACATGCTTGGGGCGGACACTTCCCTAACTCAACGATGGATTTGAGGTCCATGGGTTACCCTCAACCTGGTTTAACCCATCTGCAGAGGCATTATCCTGGGGTGTAGCCACTGCACGTTGTATAGCTTCTTGCAGTCACAGATAAGAGCTAAGTACCAGGTAGACACCAAAGATGGATGAACAGCCCTGAAAAGTGCTTGGCAAGCCCTCACACCACAGTGCTAGTCCTCCTTGAATATCTCATAGGCTCCAGGAGAGCATAATTCCAATAAGAGAAGATAAACATAAAAGGAAGCTGAAGGGAAGATTGGAAGAGATAAAGATATCAAATATCTGGAGATCAGATCTGGAATTCATTCTGGAGATTAATGAACTATTGCTGGACCTTTTTAAAGGCCTTTTAAAGTGGAACTTTTGGGAGAAGCAATCTGAACAGAGGGAGAGATCACAGGGACAGAGAGGCTCTTTGTGTTAATTTCAGATTGAGTCTCCAAGATGAAAATCTAGAGTATGGGAGAGGAGGTTTAGAATGTAACTTTTCCTCTTATCTTCTGTTGCTCCCTATTTACTGGCTTGTTCTCTGACACTTTCAAATATTTATATATCTCTTCTGTCCCCAAAAACTCCTTGGGTTATGATTCTATATTTTTCTTGATTTTCACAGCCAGACTCTAAGGAAAAAGCCATCTATACTTAATGCCTCCATTGACTTTTAAAGCCTTTACAATATGGCATCCAACCCCACCATACTATTGAAATACCACCAAATCCAACAAGCCCTTTTCACTCCTCCTTAATTTCTCTTTATCTTTTGACCCTGTCCATGACTACCTCCTTGTGAGTACTCTCTTCTCCCTTCGTTTCCATGATACTTTTCCTGGTTTTTCTCCTCTTCTTTTCACTTCTGCTCTTGGTCTTTTTTTGCTGTATTGTTAAACAACTCTTGCCCTTATCTGTGAATGTTGCCCAAAAATACATCCCTGGTCTTCCTCTACCTCAATAATCCCATCAGCTTCCTTGAGTTTAATTATCATGTCTATATGACTCCTCAATGTTTTTATTCAACTTTAATCTCCCTCCTATAGTCCAGTTCCACATTTACCAACTGCCTATTAGGCATTTCCATTAGACTATCACATTGGAATCTCAACCTTAACATATCCAAAACAAAATTCATTCTCCTTCCTCCTAAACCCACCCTGCTTCCAAACTTCTTGATTTTTGTTGAGAGAATCACTATTGTCCGGTAAATCCAAATTTGTAACCTCCCAGCCAACATTAATTTTTCCCATTCCTTCCTCCCAAATAACCAATCCATTGTGAAATCTTGTTCATTTCACATGATATAGTATCTCGATTTCATTCCCTCTTTTTTATTCGTATGACTACTGCCTTATTTCAGGCCCACATCAACTCTCATAGTGCTTAAAACACAATACAAATTTAAAAAATGTTTGCTTACTTGATCCACTCCCACCTGAGCTATTGTAATAGTGTGCCTTTTCAGTTTGTCCCCACGTAAACCATTTTTCTCCCAGCTGATAAAATAATCTTGCTAGAGTATAGATCAGACTATGTTTCTTGAACTGAAATTAATTGAAATGTGGACCCATTGGTGACATTAAGATAGTCATGAGAAGAGACCAGTAGTGATGGTTGGCAACACTGCTAAGCAGTTCTAAGGCATTTATTTATCAACCTGACATTAACAATGGGGAGGTCTGCTGACTTCCCAGAGAATGTATCTAAACTATGACAGAGAGCCTCCCAAGATTTGTTAAATCTGACATTTCCAAACACTTCTGGTAATTCATGTGTGGGATCGAACTGTGTTGCTGGAATAAACGTAGACGGCATTGCTGGGGATTACAAAGTCCAGGAGAGGTCTCTGGGAGGGGGGGAATGATTGCATCACTACTGCCATTTGGAGGCGAGGCTAATATGAAAAAGGCCAGTTTGGAAAATGATTAATAAGATGACACCTGTGAACAGAATTTAGATTTCTGGACCACAAATTAAAACATGAATGACGGACATATGGCCAGGGATGAAGTGCAGATGTTGATGACTGACAAAATTATATTTTCCTAGAGTCTTACAAGTCTGATAAAAATGATTTAAATTTCAAAAGAGAATAAAAGGAAGAAAAATGTCTAAGTCTATCAAGTTAGAGACTATGCAAAGTAATAATTACAACACAGGAAAAAATAGTCATTAATTTAAGGAGCCAAATTTTTTAAAAAGAGTCAACAGTATAATTCTACCCAAATTAATATACTTGTTTAGTGCCATACCAATTAAACTATCAGACAATTACTTTCTAGAGCTGGACAAAATAATATCAAAATTCATTTGGAAAAACAAAAGGTCCAGAATATCAAAGGGACTAATGAAAAGAAATGCTTGGGAAGGTGGCCTAGCGCTACCAGACCTCAAACTGTACTATAAAGCAGCAATTATCAAAACCACTTGGTATTGGCTAACAAACAGAGAGGTAGACAAGTGGAATAGACTTGGCACTCAAGATGCAGTAGGCAAGGAATATAGCAACCTTCTGTTTGATAAACCCAAGGACCCCAGCTTCTGGGATAAGAACTCATTGTTTGACAAAAATTGCTGGGAAAACTGGATAACAGTGTGGCGGAAATTAGGCATAGACCCATACCTGACACCGTACACAAGAATAAAGTCCAAATGGGTACATGATTTAGGTATAAAGATTGATACCATGAATAAACTGGAGAAGCAAGGAATAGTGTATTTATCAGATCTATGGAGAAGGGAAGAATTCTTTACTAAAGGAGAGATAGAATGCATTATGAAATGCAAAATGGATAATTTTGATTACATTAAACTGAGAAGTTTTTGCACAACCAAACCCAATGCAACCAAAATCCGGAGGGATGTAGTAAATTGGGAAAGAATTTTTACAGCTAAGCTCGGGGATAAAGGCCTCATTTCTAGAATATATAGAGAACTGATCCAAATGTATAATCATACAAGTCATTCCCCAATTGATGAATGGTCAAAGGATATGAACAGGCAATTTTCAGAGGAAGAGGTTAAGGCTATCTATAATCATAGGAAAAAATGCTCTAAATCACTATTGGTTAGAGAGATGCAAATCAAAACAACTCTGAGGTACCACATCACACCTATAAGATTGGCAAACATGACAGAACAAGAAAATGATAAATGCTGGAGAAGATGTGGGAAAGTTGGAACACTAATTCATTGTTGGTGGAGCTGCGAGCACATCCAACCATTCTGGAGAGCAATTTGGAACTATGCCCAAAGGGCTACAAAAATGTGCATACCCTTTGACCCAGCAATATCGCTACTAGGACTATATCCCCAAGAGATCATAAAAATGGGAAAGGGTCCCACATGTACAAAAATATTTATAGCAGCACTCTATGTAGTTGCCAAAAACTGGAAGTCAAGGGGATGTCCATCAATTGGGGAATGGCTGAATAAATTATGGTATATGAATGTAATGGAGTACTATTGTGCCATAAGAAATGATGAACAAGAAGACTTCAGAGAGGCCTGGAAGGACTTATATGACCTGATGCTGAGTGAAAGGAGCAGAACTAGGAGAACTTTATGCACAGCAACAACCACAGTGTGTGAGAGTTTTTTCTGGTAGACTTTGATTTTTGTAATAACACAAGAACTTCTTACCAAAAAAAAAAAAAAAAAAAAAATCCCAATGGAGGATCTCAAGGCAAAATGCCTGCCACACTGAGAGAGAGAAATATGGAAGTCACTCACATATTGTAGCAGATCATGTTTGTGTATGTGTATGTGTTTGTGTATCATGTTCTGATTTGTTATACGAGTTCTTTCATTTATCTTAGTCTGACTACATAGCATGACTATAGTGAAAATATACTCAATAGGAAAGTATATGTAGAATCTATACAGAATAGTATGCAGTCGTGGGGAGGGAGGGGGGGAGTGGGGGGTAGGTGGGGCGGATAAAATCACAATTGTATGGCAGTGATTGTTAAACATTACAAAAAAAAAAAGAGTGAACAGTATAATCCCTACTTTCAGCTTTCTGTGTGCTGATATACAGAGTATTAGTACTAAATAAAATCAAGTAGAAATTTAAATTTGCAAGGAAGTAAATTTAATCTTATATGTCTCTGTAGTTTGGTGAGATACAACTGATGACTAGATTATGACTCTGGAAAAGTGTTTTTTTTCCAAGAAGAATAAGGAAATATAACTTATAGTAGCTTTGTATATTAAGACATACTCATGATGTAGGTATAAAGATTGATAATATAAACAAATTAGGGGAGCAAGAAATAGTGTATTTCTCAGATTTGTGGAGAATGGAGAAATTTTTGATCAAACAAGAGATAAAGAACATTATGAAGTGCAAAATGCATAATTTTGATTACATTAAATTGAAAAATTTTTGCACAAACAGACCCATTGCAACCAAGATTAGGAGGGAAGCAGAAAACTGGGAAAGAATTTTTGCAACGATGGCTGTTAGCAGTGTTGCGGCTCAGCTCTTGTGCAGTGGCTGTGGCAGTGACAGCTTCGGAGCTCGATACAGTATTACAAGGCATGACTTGTTGAGTCATCAACGGAGAGAGTGATTTACATTTGGAGATGAAGTCTCATACCATTTTGTTGGTACAACCTACCAAGAGGCCAAAAGGCCAAACTTATGCTGATTATGAATCAGTGAATGAATGCATGGAAGGAGTTTGTAAGATGCATGAAGAATATCTAAAGAGAATGAATCCCAACAGTCCCTCTGTCGCATATGACATAAGTCAGTTGTTTGATTTCATTGATGATCTGGCAGATCTTAGTTGCCTTGTGTACTGAGCAGATGCTCAGATGTACCAGCCCTACAACAAAGATTGGATCAAAGAGAAGATCTATGTGCTTCTCCATCAGCAGACCCAACAAGCTGGCAAGCCTTGGGGGGATGTGGGGAGGGCTTGGAAAACAGGTGTGTACAGAATGCTGTAGTGGGAGAGCTGTTATTATAGAAGTCTTGTTTCCATTTTGTTACGATCTAGCCAAGGTCAAACGCATTAGGAGTATTAGAAGATTTTTGTCTTGTTCAATCTGAAGCCCCTGTCCCTCCCCATTTTCTTTTTCTTTTTTAAGAAGTAGCTGAAAATTACTCTTTGGTCAGTTGGCACTTAATTACAGTTCTTCCAGCTGTTATATCTGCTTATAACGTTCACTGTACTTATCCTTCTGTGTAAGGGTTTTCCAGAATTTAGTTATGTCCTCAAAACTCTAAGGCTTAGTAGAGAATACAATAAATGCTCTTTAGTTAATAAAAATAAGAATTTTTGCACCTAGTGTCTGTGATAAAGGCCACATTTCTAAAATATATAGAGAATTAAGTCAAATGTACAAGAATACAAGTCATTACCCAATTGATAAGTGGTCAAAGGATATGAACAGGCAGTTTTCAAGGAAGAAATTAAAGCTATCTATAGCCCCATGAAAAAATGCTCTAAATCACTATTGATTAGAGAAACGCAAATCAAAACAACTCTGAAGTACCACATCATACCTATCAGATTGGCTAACATGACAAAACAGGAAGATGACACATGTTAGAGAAGATGTGGGAGAGTTGGAACACGAATTCATTGCTGGTGGAGCTGTGAGCTGATCCAAAAATTCTGGAGAGCAATTTGGAACTATGCCCAAAGGGATACAAAAATGTGCATACCCTTTGACTCAGCAATAATGCTTCTAGGACTATATCCCCAAGAGACCATAAAAATAGGAAAGGGTCCCACATGTACAAAAATATTTATAGCAGCACTCTTTGTGGTGGCCAAAAACTGGAAATCAAGGGGGTGCCCATCAATTAGGGAATGGCTGAACAAGTTGTGGTATATGAATGTAATGGAATACTATTGTGCTATAAGAAATGACGAACAGGAAGACTTCAGAGAGGCCTGGAAGGACTTCTATGAACTGATGCTGAGTGAAAGGAGCAGAACCAGGAGAACTTCGTACATAGCAGCAACCACAGTATGCGAGGAATTTTTCTGGCAGACTTAGTCCTTCACAGCAATGAAAGGACCTAAAAAATTCCCAATGGACTCTTGAGACAAAACGCCTTCAACATCTAGAGAAAGAAGTATGGAACTGGATCACAGAATGAAGCAAACCATTTTCTTTGTATTATGTTATGTTTTGTTTTGTTTTGGTTTGTTTTGGTTTTTCTTGTGATTTCTCCCATTCATTTTAATTCTTCTATGCAACATGACTAAGGTGAAAATGCGTTGAATAAGAATGTATGTCTAGAATCTATATCAGATTGCACACTTTCTCAGAGAGAAAGAGGGAGGAAAGGAGAGGGGAAGGAGGGGTAAGGAGGGAAAAAAATCTATGATATGTAGAAGTGATTGTAGAACCCTGAAAACAAATAAACTAATTTTTTTTTAAAAAAAAGACGTACATGAGGAAATTCAGGAAAAGAAAGGAAAAGCAGAGTGGAGAACTTTTTGAGTAAAGATAAATGGAGACAAAAATAAAAATTATATTGTCATGTTAGTAGAACTTACCTGGACAGAGAAGGAAATTAATTAGAAATTTGGGGAAATGATCTGCAGCCAGGCATGAAGACATGTTTTAGTACTAATAAAAAATTTTGGTCAAAATCAAATGAGATAAGATGTGTAAAACAATTTGTAAACCTTAAAGCACTTTATAAATGGTAACCATTATGCTTATTATATCTGGTCATCTGCTGGAATTTTGCCAAAATAGAGTAGGAATAATTTGTATGATAACAACTATATTACAGAGAAAAAAAACACTTTAAAATACTTTAGAATCTGATCATTGCAATGTTATGAGAGGATCAAAGATAAAACATGCCACCCACATCCTACCAGCAAGATGATGGGCAGGCATAAAATGTAGAATGAGACATACATATTTGATTAATGAAAAGTATTAAAAAAAGGTTGTTGGAGCTTTTCTTAAAGTTATTGAAGGAAAAGCGGAGGATCAGTAGCAAACACAAGTAGGACAGCTTTGAAAATAATGTGTTGAGTTTTTTGCATAATTGGAGAGAGAAACAAGCTATTTCATGGTGCATATTCATGGTTCCATGGGTAAACATCATTTTCTGTTCCACTTTATATATGGAAATGCCCATTTTATTTATTGTTTGCTAAGTTCAAAAGAAGAAAATAAATTCATGTACAAGAAGCAAAAAAGGGAACTGTATCCCAGACTTGATTCTGAACAGGGAGAAACTGGTTTTTGACTATAAAAATGATGATAATCTTGAGTAAGACTTTTGTCTTTTGTTTAATATACCCTGACTAGTATGTAGCAGGAGTTTAATAAATGCTCATTGACTGCCCTTATGGAATGCTGTGCATTTTTCCTATCCTTGATTCTCCTCTCTGTACCCATTCTAGTTTTCCAGGGGCTTTTCTGAAATGGAATGAAAGAAGTCACAACTGAAGTCAGCACCACATATATTGTCTGATCAGGGCTGAGTCGAGCAAAGTTGTTTCCTTGATCATTTGAAGGTGAGACGAGGTGCCATAGATATTAACATTTTCTCAATAATGTCAATATAATTTATCTTGTCATTAAAACTTCATTGAAGCACTAATGAAGTCTTAGTGCACTCTAAACCCTTTATGTTGACTCTAGTTCTTCAAAATCATAAACTAAAATGAAAATGTAATAAGGGAAAGGGTAACTTGGTGGCTAAAATGCTCAACTAATGTAGAAAAGACCTGCCATTATGTAGAAAAGTTACATACAGCATAATTTTAATATTATAAAATCTCATTGGCAGTAATGTCAGAGGTTACCTGCTTCAATTCTGAACTAGAATTACACACACACACACACACACACACACACACACACACACACACACACACACACAAACACCATTCTCACAAAGTGGTTATCCAGACTCTGTTTAAATGTACAGTGATAAACTCATGATGAAGCATGCTATCCACTTCAGAGAAAGAACTCAGACTATCTGACAACAGACTGAAGCATGCTATTTTTCACTTTCTTTCATTCTTTTTAAAAATTTTAATCTGCTTATACAAAATGACTAATATGGAAATGTTTTACTTGATTGCACATGTATAAAGCATATGGCATTGCTCCCTGTCTCATGGAGGGGGAAGGCAAGGGAGGAAGAGAAGGACAGAATTTGGAACTCAAAACTTTAAAAAATGTTAAAAACTGTTTTAACATGTAATTATGGGAAATAAAAAAGATGGCATTGGACATGGAAAGAACCACAAAAACAAACAAACAAACATAGCGATAGAGAACCCAGTACCTTTGGAGGCAACTGGGCCACTTTTGGATAATTTTCACTCTTAAGGAGTTCTTTCTTATGTTAAGAAGATGTGTCTTTATGTCAAAAGTTTCAAGAGAGGATAGTCAACGATGTTGAATGTTGCATGGAGGTCAATGAGAATGAAGTCTAAGAAAAAGCTGTTGGCTTTAGTTATTAGGTCACTGGTGACCTTTTCAGAAGATGTGGGATAGAGAGCAGTGTACTATTATCTAGATGTATTCAGTTGACTTCGTAATGAAATGGATTCAGAATTGAGAATCTCAGAATCTGAGAAATTAATGGATCAATGTCAACTGGAAGGGAAGAATCTAATGCAAGTCCCCAGGGATCTGTCCTTGGTCCTGAGTTGTTCAACTGTTTCTTCAGTGACTTGTATGAAGACAGAGTTGGAATGTTTATGAAATTTTCAGGTGATATGAATCTGGAAAGGATAAGTAATATGTTGGAGGACAATAAAAATTTAAAATTATCTCAATGGTTTAGAATAGTGGGCTAAATCCAGTTAAATTAAAAATTGTGAGGTCTTCATTTAGGTTTTTAAAAAATCAACTGTATATATACAGAATGAGGAAATGTAGCTGCACAACAGTACAGATTTTTTTTTAAAAAAAGGATCTGGAAGGCTGGTCTGGGCTCTGTGGGCTGCGCTTTGCTCAGTGCCCGGTGTGATAGCCCTTTCCTGTCAGCCTTCTAGGCTGCTTTGAACTGGAAAACTCTTTCATTTTGTAGTTTTGTGGCTTCCGCTGCTCTAGAATTTGTTTAGAGTCATTTTTACAGATATTTTATGAACTTTGAGGGGAGAGTTTTTACAGGTCCATCCCTCTATTCCACCATCTTGGTTCCGCCCCTCAACAAGTATTTGTTAAGCACTTATAAATGCCATTCCTACCTCATGGCACCGGAAACTGAACAAAATACTCAAGAGACAATTTGATGGGGTCTTTGCAGAGAAGGCCTACTGCCTCCTTCATTTTCATAATGTTTCTATCAATATATCCTAGGAGTATATTAGCCTTTGGGGCTGCTTTTTCAGCCTGTTAACTCACACTAAACTGCTAGTGCACTTAAAAACAAATTACTAGATCTATTTTACATGAATTATCCAACCATGGCTTTCCTGTCCTCTACCAGTGAAGAGTGTAGTATCATATGATCATAGAATTTAATGCTGAAGGGAACCTTAAAAGTAATTGTCTAATCCCTCATTTGATGAAACAGATGCAGACAGTTTATTTGCCCCAGTTTATAAAAATATTAGTTGACAAAAATGGAATTGGAACTCAGGTGTTCTCACACCAATATTTTTAGTCCAAGTATAGGATTTTTTATTGATCCCTCTTCGACTTAAATATATTAGATTTGTACTTTTCATTGAGACCTTTTGGGACTCTATTTGGATCCAATTGATACTTTTGTATTCCATCATCCCAGATATTGGCTGAATCCAATAAGTATGCCGCATTTGCCTTCATCCAAGTCTCATAAAAATGGTGACCTACACAGGATCAAGTGTAGGTCACTAGACCTACAGCATTCTACTAGAAACTTCCCTCCAAGTTAACATTGACCCATTAATTCCCATTTTTTCCAGTCTTATCATTTACCCACTTTCAAATCTACCTGAGTATAAAGCCCATATCACTATCTATTCCCCCCAAAAAATCATGATAAATTACATCAAAAGCCTTAATTCCAAATATTTTTTGCCTCTGACATTGGTTTACTAGCATATTAATCACGTTAAAAAATGGAATATGGTGAATCTGACATCACTTGCTCTTGATAAACCAACATTGGTTCTTGGTGATCACTTCTCTTTCTTTTCTATGTTCTCATAAATATTCCTTTACTAGTGTGTGCAATAATTTTCCTGGAAATCAAACCCAAGAATTTCATTATTGAAAAAATTATCTCTCTCTTGCATATACTTCCACTGGAGAATTTTAAATCATTTAAATCATTCACTCTGTGTATCCTTTTTTCTGAACTCTTTGTATTCAGCTCTCATAAAAGAGAGTATAACTCATACTGCATTGCATTTTCTCTTATCTTTTCTACCATGAACTTTGAAGCTGAAGGATTTTACTTTATCATCAGCCTTCCTATTTGGTCAAAACTGATGAGAAGGCCAACTCCCATTTTATAGATGATGAATCAGGGAACAGGTCTACCTTGAATGAAATACATACAGAAGTGTTGCCATAAGCTCACCAAGTTACTTTCATCTCTAATGTGTTTGTGCAAATCAGTTTGTAAACTTCTGATGTTTAAACTGAAGGCAAGTTGCACATCTCTTCAGCCATCTGGGCAAGGGGAAACCTTTGCAGCTTGGTATATGAAGTCAATGAACAGCCAAGATACAGATCAAGTGAGTCTACTTACCAAGTGTATTTTTAAAGATCCTTATAAACATGGTCATCTCTAGACCGTCTTACTTATAAAGACAGAGCCAAGTGGAAAGCATCAGCTACTCATCATGAGTAAAATAATATTTATTGGGGTATAACAATGCCCAAGGGCTTGGTGAACTAAACAATCAAAATCACAGTAATAGGTATCAAACTAGAGCCCCAAATACCATTTAAACTACAACGAAAGAGTAAATTTTATGGTCTTGCTTTTTATGACTGAAGACGTATACACTAGCTATCAAAATCACTTTAATTTTCAAGCTCACTCCAGGCCTGAAACAAAATAACCCAAAAGCTCCTATTACCATAATTTAACAGAAAGCAGAGCCATCTTTTCTTTATCTATGACAACACGATGTCATAAATACAGCTGCTTTTCATCCATAATTACATAAACAATAAACATGCTGCCATTCACTAGGGTTTTAATAGTCAATACACGTAAGCAATATTGTGATCTAATGGGCTGCATCTGTTTTCTTTAACCTTCTTCATTTTACTCATCATCCTTGTCCTCGTCAGAAAAATGAGGCACAGACTTCTTTGCCACCACGTTGTCCAGTCCCTGCCTTGCAGATAGGGGTTCACATTCTGAAAAATACATAGTTTAGTGATGTAAAAAAGGATCAGTTATGCATAACACAGGAAAACACATGGAAGCAATGTATTATGATATGCCCTATAAACTGGACCACTTTGTGATGGGCATTACTGAAGGATTCTATTGAGTGAAATATTATTTCAGGGTGCTAACTAGAATTTATGCTTCTAACTTAAACCTGTAGGATAGCTAACAACCAACCTCCCTCCCTCCCTCGCCATAATCTGGCATGCTTTATCTGTGCAAATATGAGTGCTTGAGTGAATAAGCCTTCCAATAACCTAGCTATTGATCCTTATATACAGGAAAATTCTCATGCTATGTTCCTGTGGGTGGTTTTAATTTTTTTTGGTTTATCAAATACTTTACTAGAAAAAAAATAGCTCTGTGAGACTATTAAATGAATGTTCTTCTGAGTCTAACTCCAGGTATGGATAGCAAGAAAAGTGGTCTGAGCCTCCAATCCATGATGCCAGTAAGCCTGTGAGATGCTGGTATGAACTGAAAAAGGTGATCTCATGGGAATGGTGGGAGAGCGGCTGTTCAGCCTGGGCTGAGGTAGAATTCTCCTGACTCAATTTCCCCGCTGACACCTGGCCGACTTTAAGCCTGACTGAATGCAAGTTGGCAATCCACTCCTACCTGGAACTGACATGAAGTTGGGGAGATATTGGTTCCCTGAAATGTTCCTACTCTTAGTGGCAATTTCCTAGAGTCAAAAGGTTTGTGAGTTTAATAGCAGATCTATTCAATTATAGATTGTTGGTAGGAAAACATCCGAGGTTAAGTCTAAAATTAAGCTATTAGGCTTAGGACTTTAGACCAACAACAATAAGTTAGGGTCCTTTCATTCTTAGTAATACTGTGGAGACAATTAGGTCAAGAGCTTGTGAAGTTAGCAACTTAAATATTATTTGTGTCTCAGTTGGTTAATGTTTTAAAAAAATTCTTTTGTGATCTATATTGTAAATGCTTTAAAAAGAAGCATCACCTCACCAAAAGTTGGAATTGTTTTATGTGATATGAACTGTTAAAAATGAAAAATAAAATAAAATTTAAAAAATAGCTCTGAAGATTTATAAGCACACCAGAAGTGAAACTGAAATTCAAAAGCTATTGAAAAGACTTTTTTCATTGCATAAGTGATTTTTTTTCTATTCAAGTACTAAACAGTAGTGAAGTAGAGAGGCATTGTGGGAGTCTCTAGTACTCACACATATCCAGCTGGTCAAATTAAAAAGCTATACACTTTGGGAAAAGCCTGTATATCCAGTGCTGGCCTCTACAGTGTGTAACACTCTTCCCTCTGGTGGCATGTGGAATGAGTCAAAAGTTTGTCCATTGCTGCTCCAACTCACATCTATTTTGTAGCATTTGGAGTTGGAGCAAGCAATTGGAGCCTTGCAGGATAGTCTTTAGCAGGAAGTAAAATTGTTGCAAAAGCTTTTGAAGATATTTGTTTATTGAAGAGTCTTTCCAATGACCCAACAAAAATAAGAAAGGGACTTCGGGATTTTATGATTCCAGAATGATTAGTAATTCAGTTACATGTGAAACAGACTCACTGAGGCAACATTTTGCAGGGGCTTTGTGTCCAGATGGGGCTCCTTGTGGGTCAAAAAACCACATTTCCATTCTCAAAGCTTCATCTGGAGGTGCTATGCTCCCTTAGAGCACTTAACTAAGCATGCTCCCCTGAATACTAGATTGGGGGATCAGTTTTTGCATCTGACAGCTAAATGACTCAATCGTGGGAAGGTTTTCAAGCTCTCCTGCTAACACTGTATCCTTTCTTATTGGGGCTCTACTTCAAAGCAAGTTAAGAAACAGGCTCAGAAGTGAAACCATCCAACCTGGTTGAAATTTGTGGAAATTCCTGTGTGAAGGGTGATATGGGTTTTTTTTTTTAAGTCATTTTCTGGGAAATCTTCTTGCTAGGTGAATTTAAATACTTTTTAGACTAAATAAAGGGGAGTTCTCCAATATTAATTGAATATGTGTAAAGACTGAACAGTGAGTAAGACATTTAAGGGTTGACTGAAAAGTGTTTTACAAGTGAAAATCTGAATGTTTGGTTGGCTTTGGATGATCACATAAAGTCTCATCTAAACCATATGCAGCACTTTGGACTAAGATGGAAGTTTAGGGAGATTACCACTGGCAATGGGTTTTTATGTGACATTTGAATGTTTCACCATCTACCCAGACCCAGGAAGTGCCATATTGAGGGGCAAGGGAGGGAAAGGTGGTGAAGGCTGGAAACAGGAAAAATAACAGGAAGGGAAAGAAAAAGAAAAGAGAATTTATTTGAATGTTTTTTAAACCACCCAAATAGTTCCACTGCAATTCAGTACCTCCATTTGTGAGAATTTTTCAGTTCCCTATTAAAACTAGCTTTTATGACCCAGCAAATAGACTAGCAGACATAGGCTGGGAAAGCAGTATCACACTGTAAGAGACAGCATACCACAACGGGTAGTAGCACACAGAGGATTCGAAATGGGGAAGAGCAGGATTCACCAGCTATGTGACCACAAGCAAGTGACTTAATCTCTCACTTTCCTCATCTATATAATGGGGATAATAATAACATCTCCTTCACAGGTCTGCTATGAGGCTCACATAAGATAATGTAGGGAAAGCACTTGGTAAAACCTAGGAGTGCTCTATAAATGTCAACTTTTTTATTATTTTTATGATGTGTGAGCACTGCCACTCTCTCAGATATGCCTCTGTAAGAGCTGCTCAGTCTCCCTGGGATTCAACTTTTTTACCTGTAAAATGAGAATAATAGCTTGTTTCCCTCCAAGACTCACAGGGTTAGCATGAAAGAAGAGATGTGAAAAAAAAAATACTAAAAGTAACTAGCATTTATGTAGCACTTTGAGGTTGCAAAGTGCTGTATATCTTATCTCATTTCAATCTCACAAGAACCCTGTGAGGTAGGAACTATTTGCTATCCCTATTTTACAAGCAAGGAAACTGAGGTGAGGCAACATGCATTTATCAAGCACCTATTATGTGCCGAGAACTTTGGCTGACACTGATTAAGTGACTTTCCCAGGGTCCCATAGCTACTAAGTACCTGAGGCAGGGTTTAAATTTGCCTCACTCTTACTCTCTGGAAACCATAATTGGTCACTATAATTCTTTGAAAACACAAAAGCACTGAAATTCAAAAATATAAATTTTAAATTTGGGGATAGACAGGCAATTGATGGATAATCCTTAATAGTCTGTTCTAACTTAGAAGAACAATCAGTCCATAATTCTGTTTATTATCTAGCACCTTTCTTCTAAAGAAATAAAGGCACTTTCATATCATATTGTCACTGAGCCAAGAAGTAAGGTGGGACAAGAATTTAACCCAATTCACAATTAAAAGGATTGAGACACAGGGAAGTTTGATTCAGCCTAGATCATGCGGTTTATATAGTTAATGGAGCCAGATCTAGCACTCAGGTCTTCATTTTCTTTTCTTTGTCTTTCTTTTGTCTGGAACAAAAATAAGAATTGGATCTCTGCTCTTGATTTTTTTTTTTGTCTGGAAAGCCACAACCTATGCTAAGCTTCTTTGGGAGAAGTGTTGCTTTTAAACTAGTCCAGAATTTCTTCTTTCTGAATCATGAACTTAATGAGATGGTTAAGGTCTCTCAATCAAACTGTGAAGTCCATCTGAATACTGATTATAGGGAAGGCAACTTCTGTTACTCAAGAGGATTGAGACCCAATACTTCTGGCTTGAGGACATGATCTTTGTATGCTCCAGGAGAACAGACAGTACTTGATACCACTGGGTCACATTGACATTCCTGGACATAAATTCTAGGCCTTTTCCATGTGAAGGAAGTTGAGGCTAAAATATAAAGCCTGGCCAAAGTTCCAAAATTTTGGTATCTAGGTTCCCTAAGGATAAGACCTAAGTAGTTACCCACTGACATTCCCTAAGGAAGGACAGAGGGATGGTGGAATAGGGAGTGGACAAAAACTAAGGCTCTTTGCTGAATTTACTGCAGATGTTATTTATGCACCTTGAAGAATAGAGGAAATGGAAATCATGGGCTACTTCTTGGTCAATCTCCATATAATGGCCATTTACTAGCATACTTATAAGGATGTAGGGACCTAGAACTCTGCATGTTCCTCCACGGTCACTACTCCCTCAGGCCCTTTTCCTCCTCCAACTATAAGATTGCAAATGGCAATTCTCAAGTGGCAAAGACTCCTAAACCGGGTAATTTAACTCTGCCAAATAAGGTATTTTTCTATCCTTTCGATACCTTATGAGTCTCTCTTATAAATCCTGCTTTGGGTATATCTGTTCTTTCTCAGACTGAGGCAGAAGCTTGGAGCTTTGTGACATGGAGCTATAGGGATAAATGATGTTTCTGGACAGCCTATATAACTCTAAGGCCAGAAAAAGGAAAACTCATCAGCAGTAAGGAAATAGATTGGAGAATATTATTCAGAACAATTTGCAACTATTATCGTCTAATTCCCTAATCTCTGATAGGGCCAAACTATTTGTTTTTGTTTTTTCTGTGTTAACAGTCTTCATGTGAAAAGCTTGTGCTGTTGTCCTTGGTTTGTTTTTTTTTAAAATTCAACACAAAATAGGTGTTGACTTGGTAACAGCCATATTTTCATCAGATTGGAAGGAGTAAGAGATAAAACTGTAAACTCTAAGGGTGGAGTGTTGGTGGGATAGCAAGGCTTCATATGTTCAACTTGTGAGCATCAGTGCTTAAAAACAATTCAATAAAAGCTCAAGTCCATTCAGTTCCCTTCAAGAAAATGTCGTAATAGTCAAAGAACACCGTAAACAGTTGAGTCCGTGTTGGATGACTAGGGTGAGGAGATAGTGTTGAAATCTCCAAACAGATACATGTGACATGTGGCAAACGAACATAGCTAAGTTAGAAAATTTGGCATAATCTGGCCAGGAAAAGGACAAGAATATGTCTAGGCAAACTGTATGAGGAAATGGCTGAATTTAGCTTCTCTAACAAAATGCTTCTATAAATTATTGTTTGAACCATGGAATTTAGCCCTTGACTTTATTGTATCACTTAGTAAGTGTTTCATATATGTAAGCTGTCTCCTCAACCAGGCTGCATGCAAGCTTAGTACATGGAGACATACAGAAAAACAAATAGTTGGGCCCTATCAAAGGTTTGTGGGCAGAGCTCATTTTAGTGGCTTCTCTGGGATCTCCCACAGTACCTAGCACAAAATTAGGAACAGAGTAAGCACTTAATGAGTTTTCAAAGAATTGAAACTATAGTAGCTATGAGTTTTTAATACTGTAGTCCAAAGTCTCAGCAGCCTATCAGAGAGCTGGGGATGTAGTTTCAAAGCAAGGTCCCTCTTTATGCTGGACCACTCTCCTAATTTTTCATAAATGCTTATGATGAGACTCTAAAGTTGCTTCAGAACAACCTGAGGTCTCAGCATTTGTCAACAACCCTCTTCAGATAACATAACATAGAAAAATAGTCAAGACTGTAAGTTACCCTCCTTCTCTGTCTCTGTCCACCTTTCATCTTTTCGAAAAGAAGCTTCTTGTTCTAGAGAGGGGGAAGGGAGGAGAGAAGAAACAAATGTAGCAGTATGGATCAAATTTGGTGAATGTCTATTTTAAAAGCAATACTCTGTGTTTCCTGTGGACATTTGCATACACATATTTTGGAAACAGAACTAGATGAAAAGAATGTCGTGTCAGAAAGATAAACCACAAGAGAAAAGTTAGTGGTTTTTCAGCTTTTAATAAAGTCCTTTGGAGTGCCCAGGGGCCCACTAGTGTCATCAACAATCACATAAAGAGGAAAATACATTTTAAAATACAAGCACTAGAAACCAATCTAGCACAGATCTAGTACTGCCCCATGAAATGGCTATGGTAGAAACCAGCCATCGAGGGGGCAAGGAGGGGGAGAGGAGGAGAATGGTATCTCACTCCCTTTTAACAAACTGCATAAACTAAATGCTCCAGGGGTGTAGTGTTTGATTATTTGTAACAATTCTCCAAGTAAATAAATTCAACATCATGGCTTCTGCAACCAATCCATCTGTAGTTTTAAGTTAGTGCCCCCAGTAAAGATGCTAAGAAAACCATTTGGTCCATAACATTTTTAATAGAGTGAACCTTTTAAAAACTGCCAAAAAAAAACTTCTTGGCAGAAAGGAAAGCTATGTTGAGAGGAAAAAAGCTCTGTTACCACAGTTTGTATAAGTGTTTCCACATACTGCTATATTTCAAACACACAGTGGAGTCAACTAAGCTCAAGAATATAGGACACATGCTCAACAGATTTTTCTCTCGATTATGATTATAGAAGACAGAAAACTTAACCTGTGAGTGGGACGGGAGAAGGAGAATGGGGGTGTTTGTGCTGGTTGTTGTTTGGGTTAGTTTGGTTTTTTAATGAAGGGAAAATCAAGTATAAATGAGGTGATTGATCTTACTCTAAATAAGCTTCCTTAACTGTGATAAAGGAAGTGCAGCATAAAGTTTTGATGAAGTACCAACTTCTTCCTTTTGAGTTGTTTGAGTACAACAATTTTTTTTTAGAAAATCATAGATGTGGAGACAAAAATGACAAGTGCCAAGAATGAGCTTTGTATTTTTCATGTTCATTAAAATCTCCCTGATTCACAATCCATATCTCTTGCCCAACCTCAACTATGCATGAAGGCTGTGCCAGGGAAGGAAAGTCAAAGAGCCCCTCCATCTGCCAAAGAGGGACGTTTCTGGCTGCAATCACACTTGTCGGCTTTCTTGGGGAACAGCTCAATTTAATACTTGAAGAGAGAAAAGGCAGACATGTAGGTTGTTCCATCTAGGAAAAAGTCGATCACACTCTGGGTCTTTACTTTTGCTGCCTGAAGGTTATCTTTTCCATGGATGTATGTTATTCCCAATTCCCAGAGTGGCACTAGTGTTAACACCACCAGGCAGAATGCCACCTCAACATGAGCACTTTTATTCCTCATTACTCAAAGCAGAGTGGGACTTGTTTGGTCTGTGGCACAATATTAAATTCATTGATCATGAGTGGGTGTGGAACCAACTTGATAGCTGATACAGCAAGATGGGGTACCAATCAAATTTGCTGAATAAATGGCATGGGATGGAAGGAATGGAATGAAATGAAATGGAGCAGGAAAAGATTTATTAGAACAGAAAGGGATTGGATGGAGTGGAATAGGGCTTAACTAAACTCTAATATCATAGAATATGATAAAGTAAAACATATTTTGGTTTTTCTCTTCAGCAGCATTTCCTGAAACTACCTTGTTCCATGAAATTTTTATTACCAAAAACGACAGTCCCTGCTTTGACACTTGTGACCTTGGGCAAGTCATTTAACCTTGGTTTTCTTATCTGTAAGGTAAGGGAGTAGGATCAGATAACCTCTGATGTCCCTCCAAACTCAACAGCTATGGTCCTACCATTCTGATCTTCTATAATTCACTTTGCCTGTTAGTTCTTTCCCAAATATCACTCTCTCATTCATCCCAGGTCATCAGGATATGTTCAGGCTCTGCTTCCATTCTAAGCTTCAAGAGAAACTAAGGTGGACCTAGGCAACCCTTACTTTGAGTGTTTTGTAGGCAATGGAACGGTCAGAGATAGATTGAACAGACAGACAAGAGAAAATGAAAGCTAATAAACAATCCACCTCTCCAGGAGCCAAAGTCCCTCAGGTTAAGCCAGGCTGCTTTCAATGGAGGTGGCAGGTTCCAGACTCTAACAGAGGCTTCCTATCCATCACTGAAGAGCTTAGACATCTAGTGTGCTTCAGCAGAGGTGAATGTGCACAGATGACAAAGAACCCACTTTAGGGGATACTTAACTAGAGCAGGGGTTCTAAACCAAGTTCTTAATTTGTTTATGTCATGGATTCCTTTGTCATTCTGGTGAAACTTTCTCAGAAGAATGTCTTAAATGCAAGAGACACATAGGGTTAAAAAAGGAAAGTGATTATACTGAAACACAGTTATCCAAACTATTTTTAAAATTCAGGGATTCTCAGATTTCAAACCCCTCTACGAGAGGGAATCTCCATCAGCCATGTAATTATGGGATGCTGGAACAGGCAAAAGGCAGTAAGTTTATTTCCACTGAGAGCAAATACCACAGGACATCATGGTGTCTTGCAGTCACTCTCTTAGCTGCCTTATAATGTATTTTTCAGTAAGTGAGCCTTCTAGTTCTGGAAGATTTTCCTTAGGAACACCTTCCTCTAACAGTTCAGAGCACTGCTGTCAAAAGGCATTTAGTTAAATTCTAAACTGAAATGTTAAACCTTCAACATCATCACAAATGATCATTCGGTCTTGACTTGATCAAACATGATCAACTGAGGGATGAGTGATTCAATCTCAAGCTTGGTACCACCTTGCAAAGAGCTACTTTCCCAGGATTAATGATCTGCTAGATTTATCAAATGGAATTGTACACAGTGTGGAGAAACCAAGTGCAGACAGGGTCATGGCAAGGGTATGTCCATTACCAAGAGTTAGGTACAATGGCACGAAAGTCTTAGGTTGGGAGCAACTAAATCCTGGTAGTTTTAAATACTGACTGTATAAATTGAGAGACTAGGGGTTGAGAGACTAGGTTTGGGGGGAAGTCACCCAGCCATTCCATGAACTCAGAAATAACTAAACATAGCTGTAGGTAAGGGAGTAATGGCCATTTGGAGAAGTTAAACCAAAGACAGTGCAGTGACTTTATTGGTAACTTATGTTTGCAGCACCACACAAAGGAGACTGTCCCTATCCAACTCATCTATTGTGTTCACCCAGTTGAGTTTGCTTTGTTTACTGAAAATGTTCTAGAGTCATCCAAGGTGCTGATCAAGAATACTGATGCATGCTTAGAAAGGGGAAACACTTGTCTTCCTAGGTCAGAAACTTTTTTCCTGAGAGAGTAACATTGAAGTTCAAGGATACAGAGGGGAAGAAGAGTGAAATTTGCAGGGACCAGTCATTGAGTTCAGGTGTAAGTTACTTAGCATCAGAGTGTATTGGGTGTTCATTTCTTGCAAAACAACTCTTCCCTCTTGTAGGCATGACCACCTCCCAGGAGATATTAGTGAAGCACAAGTAATGAAAAGACATAGGAATGCATTCAGGTTTTAAAGTTCTTTGGTCAATATTTACTGGATGCCTACTATATATTGAACACTGTGGAAAACTACAAAGGAGAATGAATAGTCTGTGCCTTTAATCTAATGGAAGGGACAAGACAGACATTCATGTTTAACTTAGAGATTCAGTGGAGAGTAGTGGACTTAAAAGCAAGCAAAGACCTAAGTTCCAGTCCTGATTTTACACTTACTGATTGGGCATTGACTATTGGCAAAGCACTTAATTTCTCTGAAATTTGGTCTCCTAATCTGTTTTAATGCCTGCCATACTTTCAGAGGGTTGTCATGTGACTCAAATGACATAATATATGCAGTGTTTTGCACATTCTAAACAACTATATAAATAATAATCTTTAATAAAGAACTAAAAATAGTAAGTTATTATAGAAATAATCACAATGTACATATTGGACTTATGATTTCAATTGGTATGAAGAAGTATCAGTGTGGAAACTCCTTCCACTGATTTAACTCATCTCTAACACAGCTGTCTGAGAGAGTTGCCGAGCTCACTGATTGATTGATATGTTAATGGTGTGTGTGTGTGTGTGTGTGTGTGTGTGTGTGTGTGTGTGTGTGTGTGTGTGGAAAGAGAGAGAGAGAAAGAGACAGAGAGAGAGAGATAATGAGAATATGTAGATATGTAGGTTTCAATCATACCTCTGAGACATAAGCAAGTCAATTAATGTATGTGTAGTGTGTGTTGTGTATATATACGTGTGTGTGTGTGTGTGTATGTGTGTATGTATATGTAATATACATTTATATCATTGTCCTTAGTAGGACTGCACAAGAAACAAGAAATTATGCTTTCTTGAGAACTCTAAATCTGTGAAAATACTGACTGGAGATGGTGGGACCCTACTAAAAAAAACATCACACATACTTGTGAATTTCAAGCAAATTAACTCTTAGTACCTACCAGTTACTAATAAGGCAATAAACTAAGGAAAGCTAAGTTTAAACAAATGATCACAGTTGATAAGAAACTTCTAAACATGACCTAAAGTAGTGGATTTACTAATAGTTCTTCCCTCTTATAGGGAATCCAAGTTCTAGTCTTTGGCTCTGATACATACATAGAAAACAAGTGACAGAAACAGATATACTACACATATGTGCTAATTATTCAAGGATGTGAACTACAGGCTGGGTGGTTATTAGAATGACTGAAGATAATCTAGAAAGGCTTTCTGAAAAAGATGAGCCAAATCTAGAAAGAAGGAAAGATGATGTCTTCCATCTCTCCTACTTCCCTACACCCACTAAACTTATTCTCTGCCTTGACTTAGTACTTCCTGCTCCCACCCAGATCATTGGTTCCCTTCTAACTGTTCTAGATTCGCTCTCAACTTCCCAAGGTCAACTACTTCAGTATTGCCCTCTAAAGCACTTGGACTCCTTCCTCCAAACTCAATGGGCCATTGCCTAATCTTTTCCATCCCCAGCCTCTGTTCTTTTCTACTCCTATTCCTGGACCACACAGAAAATGTAAAACTAAGTGAAACCAAACCTTTAAAGAGTAAAGAAACGACTTCCACTTTGATCCAGCCCTTGGTTCTGCTAAGTAATCTTTTTTTATCCCTCTCATATCTCCCTTATATACTCCCCAGTGCCAAGTGAAGACCTATTTTTTTCTTAAGCTACCAATTCTTCTTCCCCACCCTCCATCTCCTTTATTCAATTTTCTTTTTCATTTTCTGTCTTGTTAATTCCTTTGTCAATGTCTTTCCTTTCCTCCCCTTATCTCTATTTCCATTGCCATCACCTTAAACCCTGCTCATTGTATACCTATGATGGCATAGGGCTTTTCTGAAGCTATCCTGGAAGAAAGGGAAGGATTAAAGATGGCGTAGGACCACCACTACTATAGCAGATTGGGGAGATGATCATTTCACCTTTGAGCTTCAATATTCAGATGTGTAAAACAGGTTCTGCCTCACACTGACGGTGGAGCTTCCCATTAGATTGTGAGTTCTTTGAGCATATGCGCAGATAGGAGAAATTATAGTAAAATATCGCAAAAAAATTTTTTAATTACAAAAAAAATTCTTGTATCAATTGATACACCAAGAAAGACATAATCACTGTCTTCAAGAACTTGGACTATCATAAAAAAAGGAAATAAACTTTTTCTGCTTGAACTTAGGTAGCAAAGTTTAGAATTATCGAGACAGATTTTGACTGCATATAAAAGAATACTTCTTAATAATCAGAGCTGTCCACAAATAGAAGAAATGTCCTTGGAAGATTGTATGTTCTTGGTCAAGAGACATCTTCAAGTGAAGCTTTGAAATTCGCATATTGGGAGTGCTATAGAGTAGGCTCTTGGACACAAGACTAAATGTGTCATAGTAGATGACTTATGAGGTCTCTTCCAACTGAGATTCTGTGGTTTGTCTATGATTTTAAAATTGCCTCCTAGCTGACATTAGCTGCCAGACTGATCTTAATAAAGAGCACTTGTATTATATCAGTCTCTTCTTCAAGAGCCTACAATGTTTCTTTGTTTTTCTTTCACATCAAGTCTAAATTCCTTGAATACTGGATTTGGAGTCAGAATCCCTGGTTTCAAATTCAACCTCTGTCATTTGTTAAGTGGGTAACCTTGGGCAAGTCACTTCACATCTCTGGGCTGCAGTTTCCTCATCTGTAAAATTAGGGGATCCAGACTAGATGACTTCAAGATGTATTACAGTTCCAAATAGATATTTCTATGATCCTTTTTAAAGATCTTCCATAATTTAATCCCAACCTAC